>NW_010538214.1:692-32225 GCF_000687285.1 Phaethon lepturus | reverse complement strand
TCCCTACAAGTGCACTAACAATAGGTCAGAAAAGGAAGAAATAACTTCCACCTCCTATTCCATAATATTTTCGTTTGTCACTCTGAACACCCTCTGGGCTTTCAACCTTGGACTCAGCTTGGGAGCTGCTTAGGGCTGCTCAGGCTTGTCAGCTGCACCAGCAAGCACCCAGGCAGAGAGCTCAAACCTGCTTTCAGAGGAGACTTCTCCACAATATCCAAGAGTATGGTGAGAAAGAGGACAACGCAGGCATTGAGTGGGATGGAGCTGTACCCATCATGGGCCCGGGAAGTAGACTGGAAAGATTAAAGTTCTTGGGTCCAACCACCACTGAGCAAGTTGTACTTCTTTATTTACTAGGAAATACATTGACTGCACCAAAGTTTCTCAGAATATGGAAAGAAACTGGGTTTTCTGAGCTGGGACTCCGCTGAAGGCAGGTATGTAAGAACATAACACATGTATCAGAGATACCTTCCATACATATTTGATCAAAAAACCCCTGTGCCTCTCAGACCATTCTTTACTGTCATGCAAATGAAGTTAGTGTGAGGAGGACTCAGAGGGGATGCAAGGATAAGAAAATGCCTGTGGAACAAAACTGTGCCAAGGAAGCAGCACTGCCAGAGCTGGTGCAATGCAAAGTCACCCCGGATCTGAAAGGACTTAACAGGTCAGATGTTGTTCTGTACTTCACAACAGGATTGATTCAGGCCACATCTCATCTAACAAGCCCTTACGGGCTGCAGCCTGGTCTGGGTAGCTTCGTATGGGTGTTGGAAGCTCATAGTTCATTCCTTGCTTTGTTTTCCTCATCATGGTGCTGGACCAGTACGACTCTGTGAGGACATATCTGTTCTGCAACTAGGAAAAAAGCCATTCCCTGCCCCGGCTGCCTGCTTCCCAGCACGTGCCACACCAGCACACCTAAGCACAGAAAGACCTGCAAGGCTCCCCAAGCCCACAAAAACCACTTCACCACTCTTGCCCCGTATGTGCCATAAGGGGCCTAACAGAAACAAGGGTAGTACACAGCAGACTGAGCATCACCCTCCAGGAGACTGCTTTGTACCCAGAAACCTCACATAGATTAAAGATACAGTGATGGAGCAGAGCCACACTTCACTGCTTGCCTTCAGAGGGGCGTGTGTGCAGATGGAAAGAAGTGACAAATTTCTGCAGAACACTCTCCTCTGGCAGACTGCTCTTAAAAAATGGAGGCAACTTGGAGCAGGTGAAAGGAGATGAATTGACAGTCAAAGTCCAGAGGAGACTGTCAAAGGAGCTTGATAAATATAGCCCATCATAGCCTCAGGGGCATACAAATGAAGGACATAAGAGGATGCTGTCTAAAACTCAGACACCTTGAATGCAGCCAGAGCATTTTATGCAACTTCTGCACGCTGTTTTCCACCTGCTCTGTTCCCCAGTTTGTCCAGTGGAGGAGGCAAAGCAGCTTTCTCATCAGATACTTCACTTATCCCCACAAGCCCCTTTTCAAGTATCATCTGCTTTCCTGCTTCAAGGAGCAAGATGGTCAAGGCTTTTTTTTGCTGAGTTTGTTCTCCCACCAACATGCCTCACTAGGAAAGGTACCCTGTGCCCAAAATGGTCCTCAGTAATTTCCCAGCCTGAGTAAATATTGTCATTAACCTCAGCTGACCCCAATAATTAGCAATGTCCTGTACAGGAATGCTTTCCAGCTGTCACCTCTACATAATCTGAGAAGGTCCCAGTAAGAAGAGGGTCTGTGTCTATCTGCAGGGTACCCATGATAAAACTATTTATAGTCTCTGGACAAAGACATCCTGCCAAAGTGGTGGCGTAGCCAGGCAGGAAGGGAAAGGCTGTTTGATTGCATTGTCCTCACTACCAGCACCTGGAGTGGAGATTGCTCATTCTCTGATATAATGTTGGCTTGGAGACAGTGTTGAGAACAAGGGGGCAGGTGAAGAAAATGAAGAGCCATCAGCATGGCTGGGAGATGCTTAGGGAGGTTCCTGGCCTGCAGCAGGGAACAACTCACAGCCCAGAAGCAGAGGTGACAGACAAAGACCTACAAGGTATTTGTTTCAACCCAGAACATCAAGTCTAATCTGAAAAGAAGATTTGTTTTTTTTTCTACTGTAGTTAATCTTGCTAGTCTAGTTCTAATTTATTATGTTTGTGTTCTGATAAAGTGCAGGCTCAGCCATTAGGAGCCTTCAGTATTTTTTGCTACATTCATTTGGAAAAAAAACAACAGAAAACAACATAAGAGGAATAAAAGTGTTCCAGCCCAGGGCTCTGGGATTGCTGCTGCCTGCTGTGTTGAGTACCCACATTCAGCCCGGTACTTAGTAACTAGCAGTGAATGTGGGGTCAGAGTCATGCTAGTACTCCAACCTGCGATTGCTTTGCGTTAGCACACTCTGTGCAAACTTCAAGGTACATGTGTTCAGGCAGTTTTCTGCTGAGGAAAGACTACAGTATCTAGCACGTCTAAATGTAGTCCTCCAAGGAGAAAAGGGGACTCTGTCCCAGGGGTGCATTAACTGTAGTACTCCTATGTTGTCCCTAGATCTTACAGGTTTACCTGGTCAAGGTACTTCCTGTGCAGGAGATCCTGGTTTTGCAGAAAAAGGTATTAGCACTTCAGCAAGAGGTTCTCTGAGTTTAGCACTGGTGTAACACTCCTACTCAGCATGAAGACCAGCAGGGTTCCTTGCCCTGGAGGCAAAGAAAACTTCCTCTCCACTAGATGCAGGACAGAAGGCCACCTTTGTGGAGCATGAGCAGCAGGCACCTAGGCAAAATGGCCCAAAGGAGCCCTGGCAAAGGACCATGCTTAATGCTGCAGAGGAAGGCAAAAAAGACAACCCAGGGGCACTTGCCAGTCCACCCTGGGGGAAAAAAAGCCTTCCTCCCCTCAGCTGCAGGGCATGAGAGACCATCTTCATGGTGCATGAGCAGCCCACAGTAACCTAGCCAAAATGGACCAGAGAAGCCCTGACAAATGGTCATGCTCAATGCTGCAGAGGAAAGTAGAAAAACCCTGGGGGGGGTGCCAGTCCACCCCAGGGGAAAATTCCTTCCTGACCCCAGAGCTGAGAATCAGCTCTTCTCTGAGCATGTGAGCAAGACCTGTCTCCTGATCCCACAGGCTGGTCATGCCTCTCAGAAGACGCCCTAAAACTGAGCCCTGGGGAACACTGCTTGTGACCAGTTGCCAACTGGATTTAACTCCATTCACCACAACGCTCTGGGCTCAGCTGTCCAGCCAGTTCTTTACCCAGTGAAGAGTAAAGCCTTCTCTCAGGCCACGGCAGAAGCCAACCCTGCAGCCCAGAGACCACCCCTCTCAGCCATCCCCTCTCCACACCAGAGTTAGTGTCCATGAGGCCACCCAGTGAGGAGGACCAGGGACTTGACCTGGCTGGACACAAACCTTTTTCTGGGGGCATAAGGAGGGTGGATTTTGGCAGCTGCAGCCTGGAGGAAAGACAAAGTCTAACCAGAGCCATAGGCTGGGATGGACAGTGCCAATAGACCACCACAGAAATAATACAGGCTTTGAAAAAACAAGTGAGCAGAGGTTACACCGCTGTGGTGGACAGTTTTGTCATTTTGAGACCTAGAACATTTGGATCCGTGCCCAAAGCACAGTGAGGCAAACAACTCTTCCAAACTGTAAAAATAGCCCCTGGCTGCCACATCCCCTTTTCCTACTGAAACCAAACTGTGCAGCTGGCAGTGTTTACACAGGATACAAAGCATGCTTTAGCCATGGGGTAAAGCTTTCAGAGCTCATTAGTGATTTTAACCCTTCTGAAAGTTGTTTGCCTACCTTGATCTGTGGTAAGAGGTTCAGTTCTTATCTAAAACCCTGCCAAATCTCTTTTTCCTTTAGGATTTAGAATTTTGAGTACTGACAGAGTAAGGAAGGTCCTATTGATGTCATTTTGTATGTTGGTGCCAAAATCAGTACATACATCCAGACTATGTAAATAAGGGCATTTACACCATATACATACACTTGGTTGTGGTGATGCCAGAGGTGAAAGAAAGTGTTTTGGTTCCCTCTGCATGAGCTTTGCAGAGTTGTAGAGAACATGCATGATTTCCTCATCATTCCTTACCAATACATCAAGTGACATTTGCTACTACACTGTTTATGGCGAGGTCGTCTTCTTGGAAAGAAGTACTGAATTGCTTTGTGTTCTTTGCCATATTTTTCCTCATACTTCAATAGCTCTTTTCCTTCTTTATCCTTCGTCCATTGTTCAAAAGGCTATCAGGAGGTTGCTGGTCACATCCTGCATACACATTTGTCACCAAACAGATTCTCTTCTTCACGTCTAAGCTCCTGCTAGACAGGACCTCTGGGTGCTCCTAACAGAAATGAGCTACTTAATGAACAAAGTGAAACATCCCTTTTGGCCTGGAGCTCAGCGATGCTCCATGCGTGCACAGCATAATGCTGTGTCCTACAACTCCAGTTACATTCTCAGACCTCTTTCTACACACCTGCTGCAGATCAGGTATCTCAAGTCTGCTCTGTGGATTGAACAGGTGAACTTGCTCAAAACCATTGATTTAATTGGACATCAATATGCTGAAAATGGAACCATCAGTTTCTGCAAATTGTGACACACAGTAGCATTTAAGGCAGAGCTAAGTAGAATTGCTTCTATTGCATTGCACAGAATACTAACAGGAATTGATTTCGCCCTGTGAAGGCCTGTGTTTATTCAATGGCTGAGGGTTTTTTTTGGTGGTTGTTCCTGGATTTGAATGTTTTGCCTAATCCCATGTTTGAAGCAGATGAAAGGGAGAATCAGGAGACCCTGTGTAAAATCAAGCCAAGATTACACAGGCAGGGAGGATTCAGCTCTAAAGACGCTGTTAGAAGCTGGAGTCCAAAGCAACTTCCACATTTCATCTCTCCCTCTGCCAGCTCAATGCTTCCTCTGTAGTAAGAGCTGCTCTAGTCAGATGTACAAAGCAGGAGGACAGCCTTATGGTATGAATGCATCACAGAACAACATACTGGAAGAACACACGCTCTAGACAAGCTGCTTATAAAGCCACCTACCTGGCACTGCACGTCTTGGGGGCTGCTGGTCTCTCAAGGCTCCTTATGTGAGGTGGCACTTTCATCCTCACCTCTCAAGGAATTTTCCTTCCAGGATACTGCAGGCAGGGTCTGACAAGAAAAGCCCTTTTAAAGCCTGAGATAGATCTTTTGACTAGTAATCAAGGAAGAGGATAAGTGGCTGCAAATGAGGGATGCTGCCATCTTAATAATGCAAACCACATGTTCAGAAAATGAGCAAACCACTAGCAGTGACTAGGCTCAGAGAACTAGGACTGAGAGAAGAATTTCTCAGCTTTCCCATCTCTGCTCCCTCCCAGCCTGGGTCAGCAGGGGTTTGAGCCTGCAGAGCACCTCCTGAGCATTGCTCATGGCCCACAGGTCACATTGAAGAATACTTCGGGATGCATCTGTCTCAGTTAAAACTCTAAAAATCTAATCCAGTGCCCACTGGGGTTGGTGGAAAAGCTTCCAGTGACTCTCCAGAGAGTTTGCTGACTGCAGACCCAGGTAATTTGCTGGCTGCTCAGAAGCCATGCACTGAGCACCAGTGTATAGTGGTGCTCTCAGTTTGCCCTACATTACAAATAAACTATTGTGATCTGCCTGGCAACCCTGATGTCCAGGCTAAGAACTAATTGAGCCCAAGATGCCAGACTCCCATTTTATTGAGGGGCTGGTGCATTTAGGTAACAGCTCAGGCACACAGAGGCAGTTGGAGGGGAAGTCCATATTGCTGCTGTTGCTCCTGTTATCCTATTAATCAAAAAGTGTAACTCCAGCCTCATAGGCGGGGGAAGAAGATGACTGTGTCTTGAGATGTTTTTTCTGCCTCATCTAATGATGATTTGCTCATCCTTTTCTTTCGTTCAGAGAATATTCATTAAATAGGGAACAGAAGCAGGTGGCAGCACTCTGGTTTGACACATGCTGCAATCCAGAGGGGATTCGTGTCTTTGCTCAGTAAGGTTTGTCTTTCCCACACCATACCTGTTGCACTGTGTTCTTTTGTCCTCTAATGCTATAGGGGCTCTTAAGCCCATCACTAACTGGGTTCAACAGCCAGCTAAACGTAGGTTTAGTCACAGCTTCATATCAATCTGGGGAGTGCTCACACCTCACTTTAGATGAATGTCCTTATCTGTGCTTATGCACACATCTTTCTCCTGTATTTCGAGACTCGAGGGAAACACGGCTCATTTTTTGCATCCCCTGAGGCTGGAGTCTCACTCCATTCACACTCACAAAAGCCTAGAGTCACTCCATTAGTCAGACTAATTCCAGCCTGCCCAAAATCAGAGGGAAGCCAGGCACCAAGTGGGCTGGGAGCATACCTCTGCTTGGAAAGAAAGAAAAAGATCCACTCCATTGATTACATCCCTAACACGATGCAAGGCAATATTTTGTGATAATCTTGCTCAGAGCGTTTTCCACAGACACTCTGGTGCGAGCTGCTGTGCCGATTCGGCTGCTGTCAAGTATTCCCATAGTTCAACTCTGCAGAAGAAGAGATACATCAGTGTCAGTGTCAAAAAATTCATACCCAGATTCACTGCTTTAGCTTGCCAGGGATTTTAAGGCCAGAAGAGACCATTATGATCACCTAGCCTGATCTTACTGATAACCCAGGCAAGCAAAGTTCAGACCAGGATTTCTACATCAAAGCCAGTGACTGGCAGCAGAACTGGGTCTTTGAAAAGGACACTGGACCTCAGTTCAAAAGGGTCCATATCCATCTCTCAGTAACGTGACTCAGTGATTTAAGTACTGTCACTGCCCAAACGTGGACTTTATTTCTATTTATTTGTTCCCTACAGCCAAATTCCTGTTGTTTACAGATTTTACAGGGTAACTTCTATTAAGTTACACCATTTCCTGCAATAACAAATGAACTTACTGTTTTAGCAGTTATGGATCATACCTGCTTATCAAAAAAGGAAATTAGAAGGCATTTTACCTGATAAAAGATGAGTTAGAGATTGCAGGTTGCCCGTGCCAAGTGCAAGGACATCGATACTTAAAGCAGTGGAAAGAACAGTGCTTTTGTGGTTGTTGTGAAGATCATGATTGATACAGGTGTAATCCAATGAAGGAAAAATGATTGATATGTTTATTATTTGAAGTTCAGTTTCAACCAGTTTGACTCAGCCTTAAATGCATTAGGCTTTATTTCCACTTAAGGGAGGCACTGCTCAGCTAATTACATTTGGAGGCTGTAGGCTCTGACTCTGAATTTAGAGAAGGTCCAGCTTGGAGAAGTATGGAATACTTCCCAGTAAGAAATTAGTCAGGCTCTACAGCATCACAGTCTGTTTCTGTAATGAATAATGTTCAGGAGCATGCAGCAGCAGTTTCCTTCTACATGGGTTCTTGTTTCAGGAAAAAAATGAAATAGAAAAATGAAATCTCTTTTTTTACATTTGTAAGGCTTTTTGTCCTAACAATCCACCACAACCACTATCAAATATTTTGTCACACCAAATCCAAGCTTTCACAGCAGAAAAAATAAAAAAAGGCTTGGGTTAAAAAAATAAATCACCTAGCAAGGGTTAAATATCCTTTTAATTTCTCACGGTTGTGCTCTCTGGGCCACTAATCAACACAGAGTTACCAGCTGACCTTCCCAGATTTTTAAGACAGTCCTTTAGGAATTCATGATTAATGCATAGTCGTCTTCATGAAGCAGTTCCTGCTGCAACACCAACACACCCACAAAGGTTAGTCAACTAATGAGACTTCATCACAAAACCTGTGAATGAAAGGGAGGAGGGAGATGATTTATTTAAGAGGGTAAATGGCTGCAAACAAAAGAAGCATCTTCAGCAATTCCTTAATTTACTTCTTAAGAAAAAATGTTCAGTCTCCTTTAAGGATGACATATCTATGACAGGATTTCTTCTTAAATGCTATTTTGTTTAATAAATCATGTAAATTCCAGCATGTAAACTAGAGCATTACAGACAGGCTTGTAAATAATTAAGTGCTCATTTGCACGAAGGGGGAAGAAAATACTGAAATCAGGCAGGAAGCTGATTGTTTACCCTGATGAGGAATAAAAGGTTGGCTCCTAAAAAAAAAATAAATAAAATAAAATAGCCTTGTGGGTTTGCTGGTGTGAGAAGAGAAGTGGGGTGTTTTGTTCTGTTCTGTTCGGGGTATTGGTTTGAGATGGGGAGTCTAGTGTGTTTTGAGCTACTGCAAATTCAACAGCTGGGCTAGTGAGTACCGCTCTGTGTTTAAGTCTTAAGTTTCATGTGATAATAAAGCTTTTCCTGCACTCAAGGTTTTTGGGGTTGGTTTGGGTTTGTTTTGGTTTTTCCTGGTACCCTTTAACTCAATTTTCTGCTTTGGGAGTGATGGGGTAGATGTGAGCCACAAGGTGATGCTTCTGGCAAGTGGAAAATAGTGCTAGCAAGCATAAAACTGAATGTATATAGAAATTATGAACAAGTATGTGAACTTATACTATCCTCCTCAAACCTAAGTACTGAATGTGTCTTTTTACAATTCTCACAATGATGGTGTCTTCAGCAATGAAATCTTTCAGGACTTCAGAGCAATCTGTATTGTTAGTAGCAATGTATTTGTTAGTATCTCAGACAGCACTAAGACCTTTATTAGGCTTGAATTTCAGGAACAGTGGGTTTTAGTGTTGCTGGGTGAATTAAGTCAGTTAATACTAGAACTAAAGACACTAAAGTTTTCTGTGATGCTGGATTTTGTTCTCTCCCCCTTGAAGCTTCTAGTCTTTGAACCTGTTATAACAGTAGCCTCTTATTTGGATGATAAAAACAACTAAATAGGGAGTTACACAGACTGCAAGGAAAAAAATCTGCTTTGCTTTTGCAGGGCTTTCTGCATAAATGCCTCTAGACACATTAAAGTGAAATATGGCAGCCAAAGGTGCCACCTTCGTGGTTAAATTGCCGTGATGTGATTTATTTGTCAGAATCACAAGGTGGTATCAAGCCACTTACTGTTAATATCTCAGAGAAAAATAATAAAATTATCAAGAAGCAAAACACATTAGAAAGAAAAACTTGCTGTTGCCTAAAAAAGTCCTTGGCTGCCCCAGCCCTTTCTGACCAAACACTGTTATTGCCTCTCAGGCAGCAGTTGATGGCTCTGTAATGTGTGTGCATATTACTTGTACTGATTGGAAACTGGGGGTGGAAATGAGTTGTAGTATCATGCCAGGCTGCCTTTAGAATGGGTTGTTCTTAAGGAAGAACAGCATCTGCAGTGTGTCTTTGGTGTAAAAGAGTTGTATCTATTAGCATGACAAAGCTTTGCATTTCTACAGCGCCAAGTAAGTGAGGATTTAAAGGCAGTATCTAAACATTGATTAGTCTGTGGCTAATTATGGAACAGTTGGTAGGTCAGTGTTACTAACTGCGGCTCTCGGAGGACAGAAATAGGCTAGTGAGGTGATCTGGGGATAGAGCAAATATCTGGCAGGGCTGTGATAAGAGCTTACACCTGCTGACGCGTGGTATGTAATCTGCCTGCTGCTTTGCACACCTCTAGCTGGAGTGCTGCAGCACCCAAAGGTGCTCCTCTGCCTCTGAGGTGGCCATAACAAGTCCCTTTAGATAGGCAAGGTGTCACAGCAAAGGAGAGCAGTGTCGGGATCCCTGCGCTTCTCACAGGCAAATGACGATGGGGCGATGGGATTTGTGCAGAGTCCGTGTCTCCTTGACCCCAGTCTAATGCGGTCACAGCATCCTCTGCCCAGGTTTCCTGGTGGATTCCCTTTCTTTGGGAGCTTTGACACGCTTTGCCTGGTACTCCAGCTACGTGAACACCTGCACCCGCTTCTCCATAGCCTGTTGTGCAGCGTTGTGCTTTCTCCATTCCCTCCTTCCACCTGCTCTTCCAAGGGGACCACGGTCCTGCGAGCGAGATCAGGCTGTTGCTATGGAAATCCTTGTCACAAATGAAGACTTCCCAGCAAGGCGGTGGTATTAAAGCCAGACATTTACATATGCCTCTGGCTCCGGGGGGATTTGGGTCTCGTCACTGAGTGCAGTGAGAGAGGCAGCTGCTTTCCTGTTCCACCCAAGGTGGTGCTGGCCAGGGAGACACGGGGTGGTGGAGAGACCCTGTATAGGCAGCCGGGGAAACCTCCCCAGCTGTGCTGTGTGCCTTCTGCATCTGTCTGCTGCATGTGGGTCAGCAACCAGTCCTGCAGGGTTAATGCCACCTCCTCAAAACACACTTGAGCTTTTCCTCCCAAGCGCCGTGCTGCAGAGCAGTAATGTCAGCAGCCGGCAGAGTGAAGTCAGGGAGAAGGATTGGAAATGGATATGTAGGGAGGGCAGTTGTTGAACCCAAACGTGCTGCAGGGGCATGCAGCCTCCTGAACATCAGTGTGAGGGATTAAAACTTCCCTCTGGGAATGGGGGTAGGGGTAACAGGATGAATCCAAATATGCCGTCTTCACATAACTTCCCCCTAAGCGTTGCTAAGTTTAGCTGTATCACTTCGAAGAAGAGCTGCTCATCTAAATCCCAGGGCCTAGCTTTGAAAATTTCAGCACGTCCCCTGTACTGCAAAATCAAAGCTTCTTCCCTGCTGAATACACCTTTGATCAGAACTGTGAGAAATATTTGCAACCATGTGAAACTTGAATGATTTGGGGTTTCATTACACACTTGAAACTCAGACCATTTTCATCAAAGGCATTGCTAAAGTTCACCAACCCTCTAACAGAACCTTTGATGGTTTATGGCTTGCATTTTGTGTGAAACTTGCAGGTTTGTTAGACTATTTTTAAGTGAAACTAGCTGAAAGTGGCTTTGACTGCATTTTGAGAACTTGGAGTCATAGAAAAAACAGCTAGCCAAATTTTGTTGCGTTTACAGCTGCTGCATGCTGTAATCTTGCCATAAAGGGTAATTCTGCTGGAAACCAGTATTCAGGGGTTGTGGTTGCAGCTGGGTGAGTAGGTGGCAGAGAATCCTGGTATGGCTGTCCTCTGCTCTTGTCCCCTGTGGCTTGGTGGTCCCATGGCAGCAGCAGGGCTTGGCACTTCCAGGTGCCAAGAGGTTTGGCATTTCTCAGTGCTGACAAGTACCTTGCCCTAGATCAGCCTGGGAGGCAGCATCTAACCTTCCATTGCAGCACTTGGGGTCTCAGTTTCTGGGAACATGGGACTGCCTGGAGTCCAGCCTGCCTTTGTCCTGGCTCTCAGTCCGCAGCAGAGTCTTTATCATCTCTGAAGGCTTAGTCCCCCAAAACATCACCCACTCTGTACTCCCTTGCCTCATCACTAATTTTTGGGCCTCCTTTCCCAGTCTGCTATAGCCACGTCCCATGGCCTGTGAGCTGTGACCTGTTGTTGCTTGTGCAGGACTGGGCTCTTGCTCTGGCAGTGACCTTCCTTCCCAGACTGGCAGCCAGGGTTGTTCTTGACTCTGCTCATCCCAGAAAAGGTCTGGTCCAGCAGGGTGGGTTTTCCCTGCTCCTCTTTATCACGAGGCGGGGGAAAGGCGGATCTCTCACTGAACACAAAATGGTCCAACCACAGCGTTGTCCTGATCAGCTGCTTAAACTCTGTTCTCCTGCTACCCTTGCTAACTAGCAGTGAGAAGCATGAGGGAAAAGCAGTAGCTCATAACAAAGGGACAGAATAGATGGATGAACGTGAAATTTGCCATTTGCACAGGCATTCACTGTGTGTATATTGTATCCGCAAAAGTGTGTTCTCTTCTGGAAATCACTGACAGCTCAGAGCAGTGTTTCGAGCCGGCACCATTTGCAAAACCTTCAGAAGGTGGAGCAGCCAGAGCCTCTGCTACATGTTTCCACTTCATCTTTTTAACTTATGGATCTAACTTCCCTTTGGAAGAGTTGGAGCTTGGTTTTGGTTAACCCTTGGTCCAAAGGCACACACCTGAGGAAACTGAGATGTCATTCTTCTCTTCTGGGTTGGAAGAGAACTGGGAGAGTTACATTTACATTACATAAATTTGGATGCAAACGTATGATTCAACTGAAATACAAGCCTTGGAAAATCATGTATGTAGCTGCAATACAGCAAATGCTGGTACCTTGCTCCCTGGGGCAAGTGCTGCTGGGAGTGGTGCCCCAAGGGATGCCAGAAATGTCCAGGACATGGTACTTTCTGTAATATGTAACTTCTATGCCATGAAACTTGACCATCGTCAAGATTTCCTTATCTTCCATAAGCAAAGTACCAGTACTTTGTTTTAATTAGGGGTGTGCTTAGCTTGAATCAATGCATCATGCTTTGAAATGCAGAATTTAGTTTCAAAGGTGAATTAAAATGGCACTTCTCTGGTACTGATAGTGCTGCGAGGACACTGTTTGCTTCTTTCTCTACCTTTTTGTCCAACTCTTTGACCACCCCAATCCCACATGAGGCAGTTGCTTCTTGTCTCAGAAAGCTGCAGAGTTAGAGCACTCATCTGTGGTGAAAGGCAGAGCTGTAAATAAAGCCCTGGGGAAGCAGGGCAGCAGACTGGATGACAAAACAGAGGGTCCTCTGGCTTTGACGGGCCCCCCACGATGCCTTTCTCCCATGGAGAAAAGCCGGCTGTGGCACGGACACCACGCAGAGCACTTCTGATGCACAGCAACTGCCTCAGAGTGTTACCCCAGCGCGCAGGCTGCTGCAGCAAAGGGAGCTATTGAGTTTCAGGGCGAGCTGAAAAACTTGCACCTGCTCATGGTGCTTGTATCCCCCACAGCTGAGGTGTGCTCAGGACCTGCCGCTAAGCCCATCTTCCTTAGACGTGTCTGAGTGCAGCGAAGCCGGCACCCAGATCGCCCAGGGCTACCGACGCTGCCTTTAATGAGGGCATCGGGGACATGACCTCCCTGTCGCTGATGTTAACGTACAGAGCGGGCAGGAGAAAACGCGACTTGCATCAGCTGAAGTGACGTGAGAGCAAAGTGAAGTCACGTGTCCTCATTAGGAGGCTCAACAGATAGGGATGAAAGTCATGAGGGACAGTAAACTCTGCAGGGCTTATTTAGTCAACATGGTTACAGCCCGCCTCTCCGTCGTCTTTGTGCATATCCTTCTCTCCCATTACAAGAATGCTTTCCTGCTTTATGCCTTTTCCTTATTCAATACATCAGAAGGAAAGCTACACTGATTTACTACATCTAATCCTCTTAGACTGACTCCTCTCAGCACTGTACTTGTACTAGGAGAGACAGCTGCTTTGCATAATAGCCAAACATAACAACTAAATAACAAGTGAGTGGTGAGAGATAGGCTAGGTCTTACACCCAGGCAAATTCAAGGCTGAATTTGTTGAGTCTGCATTGGAGCAGGCAGTCAGGAAATATCATTTATATCTCTGTCCACCCAGAGCATCGCATGCCTGGTGGATCCTGAGCGCTCTCTACCTCTGCTGAAGTCAGAGGAGGAAGATGGTGCCTGTGGAAGCCTGGTCAATGCTATGCAATGTGGACACAGCCAAAAACCTTTTCTCTGGCATGCTAATGAGATTAAAAACTGGGGGGGGAAAAAATTTAAATTACTCTTCAACGGCATCGGAATAAACTCCCCATTGCTCACTTTCAGTTAATGTTTGAGGACTCTAAGGTGAGGTTTTCAGATGCTGGCTGTCCCCAGCAGGTCTGCAAAGTTGCACGTGCCCAAAGCTAGAAAACTGCAGAAATGCAGCATCTTGGGAGGCCGTTCATTTGTGTGCGCAATGCCCCGAGTGTGTTGAAGTCTTTGCACGTGACGGTTGCTGAGCGTGGGCTTCGGGAGGTGCAGCCTTTGCAGCGTGGGCTGTCTGCGAGTGCACTCCTGCCCCATTACAGCCATGCTTTTCTGCCTTGGAGGTGTCCCTTCAAGAATGAGGATTTGTAGCCGGTGTATGCGCACACACACAAACGGTGCACAAATATTAGGGGGGGGGGGCGTTATGTGTGGAAGTAGGAGTCAGACTAGGATAAACTGTTCTGCTAATCTAAGAGCACAGGGCAATGCAGGCAGCAAATGTAAAAGTAGAATGAGGGTCAGGTATTGTCAGTCAAGCTGATCTGAAGAGGGACAGTTTCCGTGTTACCTCCAGGACTGGGTATGCACTGGGATGTGTGAAGGAGAGCATCCTGACAAGGCAAGCTAGAGATGTGAGGGCATTACGGGCTTCTTAACCTGACAAGAAACACTAGCAAAAAGGCACAGGGCATGGTCTAGCCACCCAAATTAACAGTTCAGTATGGATTCTGAGTGTTTAGAACACACAGAAGTCCTTGCTGTCCTGTTAGCCGAGCTGATGTGAGATCAAAGCCAGCACAGGACCGACTGCCTGAACCACACTCCTGCTAGATCGCTACCTAAAGATGTGACTTGGTCAAGCAAGGGCTGAGCAAATAAGAAAGGAGAGTGCAGCTGAAGAGCTGTAGAGAAAGGGAGAAGGTCAGGCATGCAGGAGGGAACTGCTTGTACCAGTGATGATCCCAAGACAGCTGGGTTGCCAGGAAGAGTGCTAAGACTGATTGGAATCAGGATCTGAAAATTGGGGCTAGGAAAGAATTTACGAGGAAAGGTAATAACCTAGTCAGTGCTAACTAACATTTACTGCCAAGGCTGCGTCCCAGCGTAACGATGGATGTCTATGTCAACAGCAGCAAAAGGCTGTGAGAGGACATTGCACAACACTGCACGCATGCAGGCTGGAAAATGGAAGAGGGCAGTGAAGCATCTTTCATCTGCTGCTCGCACTGACGTGTAATCGCATATGTGACAATTCAGGTGAGGCTGCTCCAACTGAATCGTATAGCTTATAGCTGCACCAGGTTTTGTGTGGGTGTGCACACTTAACGTGCGTCCAGATTAGCTGCGGGGGGGGGGATGGTGGTTGTTAACTAGTGTGTGCAAACCATACGGCATGTGAGAGCAAGTCAGCACATGCATTGTCAAGAGAACAGTCAAAGAAAGCAATCCTCCCCTCCCACTGTGAAGAATTTGTGCCCTACCTTATGCCAGAGGAAAGAAATTCAGAAGGAGCAAAGAGCAAAGCAGCTGGACCGTTGGGAGATGAATGCCTGTCAGACTTGGAGATTAAATGGAAGCACAACAAATCTGGATTGTTCCTGCCAAAACCAACTTTGATTACTTTATAATTCAACATGTGTTACCAGCTCCTATTATTAGAAAGCCAAACTTCCTCCACTGTGGGAAGAGGCTGAGATGGAGCTTTCTAGCCTTGTGTAAGTTAATTACAGTACACATGTTAAAAGCAGCATCTGTCTTAGTCAATCTAGTTGATTATTGCAGCACTTTATTTTTAGTTTTCATCAAGGTGAAGGATGACACTAATACAAGTGAAGAGCTTCCTACAGATCTTGCTCAACTATGTATTCCCCAAAACCAGCTATGTCAGATCTGGTGGAACCTTGTCTCCTAGAGCTGCGCCAGGTAAAGCCCTTGATGGACTTGTAGGAAAAGTGTCTGTATAATGTGCGTTGACTACAGAGTTACAACAAAGATACTGAGACCTGGCTATTAAAATCAGCTATGAAAACAGTGGAGTTGTTAGATCTTTGTGGTACTCCAGTGGCCAAAATTTTTGATGCTCCGCTGCTATTCTGAGCTCCCTCTGATGCAAATGTTTCTGGCCTCCATGACTGAATGCTTTGATTTATCATGTAATAGCACCTTGTTATTTCCCTTATGTCTAATTCTGCTGCCTAGTGTTATTTCAACTTCTGGGCAAGATCTACAATGTGTGTCAGGGTGACTCTGACAAAACCAACGGAAGCATGCCAGATGAGTTTTTGCAAATGTGGGAAGCTTCTCCTGAACAATTGAGAGCTCTTGAGATCTGGCCCAGGCTAAAAGGTCAAAGCATGGCAACAACTGCTCCCTCCTGCTTTAGGGCCAGTGGGCTGGTGTGGTGCTGGTGTCACACAGGAGGTATGGAGTTAGCATTCATGGTATGTTTGAGTGCTCTTTGCTGACACAACGCCGATTGATCTGGGAGGCTGGCCCTGACACCACTCCTCGTGAGACGTGGGCCTGGGGAAACCTTGGTTTGCTTTCTACTCACACCACAAATGAAAAGAATCTGTCTCCTCCACAAATTAAAATTAACAGTTAACAAGAAATGAATAATCTTGAGCAGAAAAAAACTTTCCCTTTGGGTTTTAAAGCAGCTGCCAGGCAGACCAGCAACACTTGGAAAGCCCAGTTAATCAGCAGCTTGGAGAAGCAGCAGTCTGATGGCAATGGCTGTCTCGAGGGATGTTCCTCCTGGACCTGATTTGTGATCATCTGGTCAGGAAGCCTAGTTAGGTGGTGACGGAGAATGGAAAGAGCATTAACAGAGCAGCAATACTCTATGGACCTGTGTTTATCCTCATAAGAACACTTCTCAGAGGTCTTCACTTTCTGAGCTTGTGTTTATGAGAGCCTAACTGCTAGCAACATATCTCCTGTGTGCAGTTTCAGCAGCGGTATTGCAGGTGCCAGCTGTGGTTTTTGTGTGACAAGCGTGTACACGGACACCTCGTGCAGCAGATCTGCTGATTCCCAGGTCAAAAGGAAATCTAAGCAGGCTGACCAGCTCTGTGTCCTGCAGCAGCGTGGTAGGCTGATGTTGTCTGATAAGAGATCAAAGTTCCCTGGGTTTTGTGCAAGGACCATTTCCAGTGTGGGTTTGCCATTAATAGGATTCCTGTCTTTTGCTTTGCTGCTTTTCTTTCCAGAATGGAAATGTGGCTAGAAAAGTGATGCCTGACCCTTTACTGTAAAAATTGGACTTTAAGAGTACAAGGGTCATCAGAGGGTCATCATGATGATGCTTCCTCCCCACCTCACCAGAAGGAAACCCCCATCATCACCACTTCTCCAGATCAGGAGAACACACAGGCCTGGGCCCAACAACCAAGTGCCTCTTGCTTCTCCAGGCCCCCATGCAGGGACTGAAGCGAAAGCGGTGTCATGCTCCACGGTTATGGCAGTTGCTGGGATGCACTGACTCTCTGTTCACCCCCCTCCAGCTGTGAACCCAATCCAGACTTCTGGTTCATGGTGGCGGGGCATGCAATTTGCTTATAGTGAGAAGTGACACACCTGATGGTACCATAACTAAACGTAGTCTCCAGGTTACCCTGCAGGGATGAGAGCTGTGAACGTAGAGGTCAGGTATTAAGAGAAGCTCATTGGGTATTTCTGACTCAGATGGAGCAGCAGCTCTTGAAATACTTTGAGTCGTCAAATACTCTAAACTACTTTGAGGAGTAATCACAAAATACTTTGAGGAGCCACCAGCTGGCTTTTCAGACAAAATGCAGACGAATTAGGCTGGCTGGGAGGGGAATTAATGTCCCTTGGAACACCAGCAGCATGAGATATAGTAGCCCTTTCCCCTTTAGCCCTTCTATGTAAAGTGGGCCTGGGCCCCCCGCAAAGGGTGTCTCCAGGATCGGTACCACAGGAACAGCTGGAGCAAAGCAATCTTCATGAGCAGTGGAGCCATTGTGTCCAACTCCCACTGACTGCTGAGGGAATGTGTTTATTATGAAACAATTAATGGTTGTGTGATTAAAGAGAAGTGTTACTCAGTGGAAGATAGCTTCAAAAGGTCACAGTTGCTGTGTGTTTACTCCCAGGAGGTCTGTGAAGCCACTCTGGTATGAGGGATGGAGAACGCCACGTCCTTGATCACTGGGCTCCCACAGCCTGCACAAGGCTCCTCTTGCTGCACCTCTTTATCCAGCTCTGCCTATCCCTCCAGCCTTGCGCTGGGGTGACCTGAGCACGAGGGGAAACTCTGTTCCCATGGCTCGGCTGTTCTGCGCTGAGTGGCTATGGTGGCTAGGGCTCCTGTTGGTGCTGTAGCCACTCAGCAAGCCAACCATCCCAGGCAGCCAGGCACGCAGCTGCTGCTGCTGTTGTGCGTGTGTGTGCACCCGTGCACAGCGGGGGTATTAGACTTGACTTTACTGTTCCTGTAAACCAGGAGGAGTGACTGACATGGTGAAAATGCCTCTGCTCAGCATGAGTCTTTGTAGTGCTGCAGCCCAGGGATAAAGTGTTCAAACGCACACCCCAAGGGAGCCTTCTCCCATCTGACATGAGCTGGAGTCCTTTGCAGAGATTCCTCACCTGCAACTGGATGCCTGCCCTCCTCCTCCGCTCCCCACCGCAGTGAAGCGGTGCCAGGTGAAAGCAGATGAAAGATTGCTTCTCATTTGGTAACAAATAACTTCCAAGCCCATCCAAGACACTTTCAACTTAACTGCTCTCTTTGCTCCTTTCATGTCTTCTCTTTGGCAAGCGTGCTAATGCAAGCTCCAAATAAGTATCTGTACTTGTAAGACATCAACAAATAGGGAAAGGATAATAATACCCAAAGGTTTTACAGGAGAGGTTAAAAAGGGAGCCAGACTACAGAGACTGTTGAATGGTGGTTTGCTTGACTGATGTTACAAAGGCAAAAGACAAAAATCCTTGGAAAATGCCTCTGAGCAGTGATTGCTTTCTCAGAAAGCCTTGTAATTAGGCATGAAAGGAGTCCCCCCAAGCCTCTGAGGTGCATTAAAGGTGTTATTATGACATAATTAAGCTATATGGAAGGATTTGAGATCCGCTCTGTCCCCTAGCTCCCCACCTGTGGAGATCTTCACATAGAGGCCATGTAACAAGTCTTAGCAGCCCTCAGACCATTTGGATGGTCCTGGCTCCCTGCTGTCCTGTACGAACTGTCAGCAGTACTCACTGCCCTGCATAAACTGGACAGGAAAGGTGAAATAAGCTTTGTGTGTTAATAGAATCACAGAATCATTAAGTTTGGAAAAGACCTTTAAGATCATGAAGTCCAACCATCAACCCAACACCACCATGCCCACTAAACCGTGTCCCAAAGTGCCATGTCTACACATTTTTTTGAACCCCTCCAGTGATGGTGACTCCACCACCTCCCTGGGCAGCCTGTTCCAATGCTTGACCATTCTCTCAGTGAAAAAACTTTTCCTAATATGCAATCTAACCCTCCTCTGGCACAACTTGAGGCCATTTCCTCCTGTCCTATCTCATTCTGTTGCTGGTTACTGGGGAGAAGAAACCAACACTCACCTCACCACAACCCCCTTTCAGGTACTTGTAGAGAGCGATGAGGTCTCCCCTCAGCCTCCGCTTCTCCAGACTGAACACCCCCAGTTCCCTCAGCCGCTCCTCATCAGACTTGTGCTCCAGACCCCTCACCAGCTCCGTTGCCCTTCTCTGGACACGCTCCAGCACCTCAACGTCCTTCTTGTACTGAGGGGCCCAACACTGAACACAGGATTCAAGGTGCGGCCTCACCAGTGCCGAGTACGGGGGCAGGATCCCTGCCCTGCTCCTGCTGGCCACACCATTGCTGATACAGGCCAGGATGCTGTGGGCACATGTGTACACACACCTGTATCCTAAGGTACAGGCACAGACAGAGCCCTGATAGCACTGACTCCTGACCCTCAGGGTTGATCTGTGATCTCAGGATGCATCAGAGCTGCTTTCCCTCGCACAAGTTAGTTTCATTGCACACGCAACGTAGGGAGCACCCAAGTACACGTGGTGGCCAGCATCTCTGTGCTTCTCCAGGGGTCTTTTGTGTGGACTGAGCATTGCTGAACACAGAAATGACAAGACTGGATTAATGCATTCTTAAATCTGTTCAGTAGCTGATTGGTATCTCCTTCTATTCACCTTTTCCATATTTACTCTTCTGCTGAGAACTAGAAGCCGGTGTTTTTCAAGCAAATGTTATATATGATGGTGTGTTTCTGGAAAGCTAAAAAAGAAAGATTCAGTAGCTTGAAAACCCACAATGGTGTCAATGCTGAATTTGAGGTATTTACTAGAAGAAGTCTTTCCTTTTTCTTCCCCCTTACTGTACACTCAGTGTAGACCAGCTGCCCGCGTCTGCCCGGAGAGGCACCGGTTGGCCCAGAGCAGCTCCACCGGTGCTGCGTGCCCCTGGGGTGTGCGTGGCTGCCGGCAGTGACGCGGGACCTGTGTCCCCATAGGAAGGCTGCCCTGAGAGCTGGGGCTTGTAAGCATGGACATAGCTGCATGCACAGCATATATGGGATTTTTTCACTCCCACTGGCCACCTAATGTGTTCCCTGCAGTGAAACCCACATCGAGGGGGTGTGGCAGGGTCAGAATTAGCCCCCTTAGCCAGCCTGCGCTCCCAGCCAGCGCTGGCGTGTGTGGCACAGGGGTGGTCTCCAGCCCTGGGACAGCGGGTGCCCCTCTGCAGGCTGCCTGATGGCCAGGCCCTCCGTTTCCCCCTGGACCCCATCAGGACTGAGCCTGGGGCTGTGTTCCGCGTGGCTCAGGTGTGAGCGCTGGGAGAGGAAACTGCGCCAGGGAGCGAACCAACTGACGCAGGAGAGGGAACCGCACTGTCACTGGTGCAGGGGGTCTGTGGAATCCTTCCCACTGTCGTCATATCTGCTCAGCTTTTAAACCCCACACGGTCAAGCCAGGACACTGTAAGTGGCCTCATTTCTTGACAAAAGGAATGAGCAATACAATTGCACTACACAGCTATAAACTGAATTATTGAACCTACAGAAGCCCCATAAAATCAGTGAATTAGCAATTAATATTATTTGTCTCCCAATTCCACCCAGGAAAAGAATTAGGCAAGGCACAATCCTGCTTGGTATAGAAAGCAAGGAGCAGTGCTCTTCAACACATGGTGTCCAAGCTCCGGGACTACCCTTGCGACTGCTGCCATTTCTTAAATCTCCAACCTGTAACAACCTCTCTTTCTTCTTTCTCCCCCGTGTCAATATGCTCCTGGAATGTTGTTATCCTTAGCTTAGTCTGTCTCAGATCATGAGAGCTCACACCTTTCCACCTATTGCTAGGGATGCCTGTACAGTGGAATGTTTTACTGAAGGTGGAGATCATCAGTATTTATAGCGAGCGTTGGCTGGACTGGCACAGCTCTCATGGGCACGCTATTAAAGAAGTCTTATGGCTGTAGCACCTGCTGTAAAAAAGCAGAGGCCCTTAGTTTCATTTCACACCGTAGCTTCCAACCCTCTCCCTTTACTTTGCTGTGGGTCTGCTTCTTCTTGGAGACTGGGGTAGTTAATGGAGCCACTTCCATAAAATCTACCTTCTCTTTGGAAAGTTGTCATCTCCAGTGACTAGACGGTTTCTCCATCCTACCTGTTCCCCCAGCTGGGCTGGACTTCCTCCCAAGGACAAGGGACTCAGCCCTACATAGTATCCTGTGCTATTGCCACAAAAGCCATGAGATGCTGGTGTGAACACTCGAGCCAAGAGGTGGACCTCAGTGAACCAGCCAGCAGTGCCACATCTCCACTGTTCTCCAGCCGAATCCTCCTTATGCTTGTTCCAGCCAGGAACACAAATACACCTGCTGTGTGTTTAAGGAAGGAGTTCTGCATTGCCCTCTCTGCACTCGAATATTCTGCATCTCCACCAAGAACCGCACTGCGGTGAGGGTCTTTCCTAAGTGCATTCCTATTAAAGTTAGCAGTGCAGAAGCTGGAGCCCTTATAGAGGGTTTTCATGGTCACAAGTTCAGGGGGCTGAGCAAAATAACAGGTTTGACACACAGGATTTCCCTTGACGGGGAAAAAAAATTAAGTTCCTTTCTGGGATTTGTTGCTAAGGATATATGTTATGGACCAAAGGAGATGTGTAGGTTTCCTGTTCCGATATTTTCTTTCATATCCCAAACTCAGTTGAACTGTGTGTATTGTCAAGAATTTATTTTGTAAATGCATGGATTAATTAGCTGCAGGACTTAATACATGTCCTGAGAAAAACATTTTGTGCTTTCAGATGCTGCCTTTAACGTAAAGCCTATTTGACAGGAGGTTTTCAGGAACGTGTGCCAGATGGTGACTCATCTAAAGCACGGGGGGGAGCCTGCATTCCCTTTTACCTTGATGGAAAATTATACCCTCCTATATAAGTGTGTGAGAGGTGTTTGATCAGTTTCTTTGAAAGGAAATTTCATCCTTCCAGAATATCTTAAGTCTTTAGAGCAGAACTTTGTAATCTAAACTAGGTCCAGCTTTCTTCAAAGTCAGTAGCAACGCTCCCAAGCCCTGCTGATGGGAGCTGGGCATGGCACCTTGTGCATTTGTAAAATGCCAGTCCCTGTAGCCTTGTCCTTGGCACCCTCTGATAAGCTGCTCGGTGATGCTCTAGGAGCAAAAGTCAGTCCTGCACGTCCTAGGATGTCTGCAGGAGGAGAGAAACCAGGTCCTGGAGGAGCCCTGTGGGAGAAGAGACAGTTTATCTCATCTTTCACCCTGCAAAGGTACAGGCAGAAGGCAGCATTGATGCAGATCAATATACTTCCTACACTGGAATGTGATGGAAGTGAGAACCAGGCACTCCTTGGCAGAACCTGCTGAGAGCTTGGGGTGCAGTTGGGCCACTTGGGATAGAGACAGTGATGGAGGGCTCTTCATCCCCGTCTTGTTCGGTCCAGATCATAAAGAGCTGGAAGACAATAGCACAGAGCTCCTTGGTTATTCTTTGTGCTGGGAAATGTCCTGAGGCACCTGGGCTGTTGGCAGGCTGTCTCTGGTGTGATCAGCAGTGAGGACTGATGTTGTCCAGTCTCAGCCACTTGTTATTCCAAGGTCCCAGAGTCACCGAGGAGAGAAGCACAAGTAGCACATTTCAGCACAAGTAGCTCAGGGAGGGTTGGTATTAGTTTAGATGAAGAAAATTAGTTTTTGCCATCAGAAGGGCAAGAAACCTTTCATTTTTTCCCCCTTTTTTTTAATGAAAGCTGCAAGTCTGAAGCAAAGAATAAAATCCATGGGGATACTCTAAACCCTCAGAATTTGTGGATTTTTTTCCGTGCTTGAACATTTTGTGTGCCTCTGCCTGTGCAAAACGAATTAAAGGTTTCAATCCAGCTCCTGGTGGAAAAAGTGCTCACGTCACAACTGGCACTAATTGGCTCCCTCGTTAGCAGCCTCGGAGAGAAGGCAAGGAGCAAGCTGAACCTCCTGCAAGCACCAGCCAGACCCCAGCTCCCACGCCAGCAGCTCGTGTGATGGAGTGGGAAGTCAGGGAAGTAGGTCCTGATGTTTTACCTCTTCCGAGGAATCTAACATTAGACTCTGCTTTCTAGGCCTGCCAACTTAGCATTAAATTCTCTTAAATTGTGTTTGTGATGGAAATGTCACCCTGACAGATTAATTGAGATATAACATATGCAAAGTAATGTGAGAAAAGAATGCCGTTGCATTACCCAGAGTTAATGCCGCAAATAGGCACTGCTACCTGCAGTGATGACTGTCTTGAATGCTAAAGGATGGCAATCCTGAGTGCACCAAATGAGCCATTTTTATGGGGAAAAACATCATTTTAGGCTCACCTACAGCTGAAGGAAGGGGAAACACATCTGGGAAGTGGTTCTGTGGTGAGTACAGCGGTTCATCTATCAATATTAATAATAACACATAAAACTGTGGCTTGCATATTATCTCCCGATGAACAGAAGACAGAGGCTGAGTTCCATGTAATTTAATTTCAATTAGTGCATTGGAGCTTTTTAAAGAATGGACTATATATTCTCCTACAGTTACTCGCAGACTATTAAACACAATGCAGAAAAAATATTATGTAAATGAGAATTATCTTATTGGCTTTAGTATCTTTCTCCCCCTTCCTTCCCCAGGTAATTGGGTAAGGAGGTGCTGGGAAAAAACAGATGATGAGAAACGTGAATAATGAAATCTCTGCAAGCACTCTCGCCTGTTAGATGCAGAAGCCCAAAATATATGTGTGTGTCAGTTTAATTTAATTTGCTGTTAATTAGCTTAAATAGTAGTCTTACCTTCCTTTGCTTTCACTGCATTTCTGTCCAGGCTCTCATTAGGCAGCGTGATAAAGCAGGTGCTTGTTAAAAATACCGTAAGTGCCTATTTACATTACAAAGCCATTCGTAGCACTTGTGGTAAAGGAAACCGAAGTCTTGTCCCTGGATACAGCTGGTGGGTGAAAGGAAGCAGCACCCTGTTTTCATGTGTTTAAACCGCAGAACACTAATTCCCGATGCTGATAGGATTGGAATTAAAAATACAAGGTGCAGAAGCATCCAATAAATAAGTATGTGTGTAGTGTTCTCCAAAGCGAGGCCGACAGTAGACTTTCAGAGCTCTGCCTGGAAGATTTAGGTGGTCAGTTCCCACCAATTCCTAATGCATGTGGAGGACTATACCTATAGAGGGATGCGAAGACCTCCTTTGAATGAACATCATTCAGAAAGGAAGTTCCCAGTTACTTAATTCAGGCCGACAAAGGAAACGTAAAATCTAGGGTTGATTTTTTTTCTCAGCACAGATAAACCTGGGAGAGTACAAACTGTGAACAGACAGGGAAGAGAAAGAAGAGGTGGGAAAGAGGCAACAGGGATGGAAAAGGGCATGGACAAAGAATTCAGCACAGGGCAGTGTGCTTTCAAATATTGCTATGGAAAAGGTATAAATAGAAACAAACGCATGCTCTGGAGGTAGTAAAGGTCTTGTTTACAAGTGAGCAAAGCGATTCATTAAGGATGGGAACAAGCACCTGCTCCGAAAATAAGGAAAATACTTAATAAAAGCGCTGAGAGACTAGAGAAAGTGATTTGAGCACAAGTGAGCTCAAGAAAGAGAGAAGTTCAGCTCATCGCTCACCTTCGGCGCTTGTCTGCAGCGTGCCCGCTCCATGGGCAGCAGCTCATCGGAAAGCAGGTTCTGGTGCAGGTCAGTGAGGACAGCATGAGTAGCTCAGGAAGAGGCTGTCTGGTTCCCAATACTTTATTCCAACTACTGTTAAATCCAAGCAAAAAAAAAAAAAAAACAACCACAACAACAAACCCCAACCCTCAGCTCCTTCCTCACTTTCAATTCAGTAGCTTCTCCAGTTCCTTCTTTTCATTTCACTTATCTCCAACTAGAGCAAAATCTAAACTCCCTGGCAAATATCCTGGTTCCACTTGCGGAGCAGATGGCCCCAACCGCACCTCCGCTCTGAGGCGTGAGGGGTTAGGTTGTGGTGCTGTCAGATTAAATCCTTCCTTCTCTTTGTCCTCCGGAGGGCCCAGCTCTTTGGATGTGCCCATGACGCCTCTTTCAGGAGGCAGATACGTTTGATGAGGCTGTGAGACCTCGATACTGGCTAAGAAGGAGGGAAGACGGTCAAATAACCTTGAAAGTAAGTGCGGAGGTGAATACGGAGGGTAGCAGGAAAGAATGGCTGTCTCTCTCCCCTGACCTCCCTCCAGAAGGGCTCTCTGGAGCCTGCCCACCGCCCCGCCTCGGTGGGACCCTCTCTCTGAGGCTGCGATGGACCCCAACTCGCGCAGCACCGCGGTGCACCTGCCTGCACAAATGCAGAGAAGGCGTTTGGACCAGGTCTGTCATACCAGAGCGAGGAGGAATCGCAAGGGGTGTTACTCAGCGTGGGAAAGCAGCTTTAACCCCCTCCGAGGTGTGCTTTGTCAGAGCTAATGCCAGCCCCCTCTCTCTCTCCTTCCCAAACAGAACTGCTATTTGGTTTTTTTCTCTTTTGCTTAGTAGGGGTTGGAAAAAAACACCCGGAAATTGTCCTGGTAGCACCACGCCATCCTTGCCGTGGACGCCAGCGTGCTGTCTGCCCGTGCACTTTGTGCCGCTCGCCGCCGGGTCTGCGGCAGCTCCGCGGCACTGCTCCGGGCACCCCTCCGCCTGGGAGACACAGACCTCTCCCCAGTTCGGACGAGAATGCTCTGCCGCTACGTTGGGAAGTCTCCTTCCTCCTCCCTGCCAGTGAGCTCTGCCTGCTACAGACTAAGAAAATAATGCAGCTGTGACTCCTGGGAGAGCTGGGGCTGCTCCTGGGAAACCAGTTTCAATCTGGTTTGAAGCCACCGGTTGGCAAACCGGGCTCTTCACCAAGTCCCCTGTAACGTGGGGGTTGGACTAGATGACCTTTACAGGTCCCTTCCAACCCAAAGATTCTGTGATTCGGGGTGGGGATAATCAGGCCCCGTACCCGGATAGCAGCCTTGAAGCAAGCACTTATCCCATGGGGAATAATTCAGTAGTCACTGGCGGCAGTCAGTGCCCTGGGGGGCAATGTCTGAGTGAGAGGGCTGTCGTCTGACCCCTCACTTCTCCGTGCAGTGGGGGACAAGGACGTCCCGGGCCCTTAGCTGCTTTCTGGCTGGGTTCAGCTGTACCAGCCCATGCTGTTTCCAAAAAGCCTTGAAGACCATTGCAGCAGACGTATCTATATAGTCAGCTTAGCGCAGGTTTGATCCTGCTCCTGGGACCAGAGCATCAAGCCCTGAAGCTCATGCTAAACTCCTGCCTCAGCTGGAGCTCTGCGGGGGGAGAGAAGCTCAAGCTTTGATCGTGGGAGCTGCACTGACAAGGTGTTGGCAGGGCTTAAGGCGCTCCAGACCCATCTCTCTTGGGCTTGTGCCTCCAACGCCCCCAGCCAGGCAAGCACGCCGCAGCGGTGGGACTGTCTGCTTCCCCGCTCGTCTTCTCCTGGGTTTGCTGGGACCACCGCAGGGGTGACTGCTTGTCTTCAGAGAGAGGAGCAGCCCCCCCACCCCGGCACGTGGCGCTGGGTACTTCCACTCCGGGCGGAGAGGCTCTCTCGCGTTAGCTGCGTCCGACGTTCAGCACAAAGTGGTCCTGATGTCCATGACAGGCAATCGCCCCGCGTCCGCTCAGCAAAGGGATCATGCTGTCACAAGCCGTTAGGAGGTGAAGATGGTCTTGGCCTTGCTGTACGCTACCGTCAGGGATGGGTTTGTAGGGCAGACAGAGACCGAGCTGCTCTGGTCTCCCCTAACAGCCCGGTTTTCAGGATAAGGCATAAAGAGTCCATTTGTTCAGTCTGCCAGTATGATCTGATTTCATACTCTGTGTTTAGCAAAGAAGCTCTTTCCCCTTGAGCAGTGTTATGCACTTTCCAGTTACTTCTTTAAAACGACTTAGTTATACATTTGCTACATGTTATTTTGAATTCTCTTGAAGATCAAGGACGCTACAAAGCCAGCAAGATAAAATTAGCATCTGAGCTGTAGTCTTTGCTTGGTATAAGAAATGTAGATCAGCCTCACTTGCAGTGAATGCTAGAAGGTGAATATCGTTTATGTCTTCCTTTCAGCAGACCTAGTTCTGCCATCCTTGTTTGTTTTGAGTGCCACCACAGCCCATAAGCTGTCCCAGTAGTTTCTGGTAAGGCTGCTTCCAGAAAAAAAAAAGTATCAGACAACAGCATGGGTGTTGTATTGGACCTGAAACTGATAAGACATCATTTTGTTCAAAATCAGTTCTTACCTACTCACAGTGCGATCCCTGGGTGTTTCAACAGGGAGTCAAGGAGGAACAGCCAGGCTGGGTTATGTTTCTGTACAGCTTTCAGACACCAGCGCGAAGTATGGCACCAAGCCTGGGGTTTTTAAAAGCCTGTCAGAGGTGAGAGCGTGCACGGAGAAGAGCCACTGAAATGAATTAAAGATTGGAGAAGTGCCATAAGGTGGGGTCTGTACTGGCCCGTTGGTTTGGGTTGCGTCAAGGCTCATGAGGCATCTGATGTGGTGGGTAAGTGTTCTGAGAGGGAGAAGGTGGCAAGTGTTGAAGGCGACTTCAGCATAGCGGAGGTAAGCTGGAGGCAACAAGACACATGTTTTAAAAGTGAGATTAACCATCAGGAGGACTGACCAAAATGGTGGCCTAAAGACTGTCTCTCGATAGCTGCTCCTCAAGGCAAATTTCTTAGTTGGGCGCTGTTCAGGCAGGTAAGTTTCATAGAATCACAGAATATCTCAAGTTGGAAGGGACCCATAAGGATCACGGAGTCCCACTCCCTGCTCCTCGCAGGACGACCTAAAACTGAACCCTGTGACTAAGAGCATCGTCCAGACACACCTTGAACGCTGACAGGCTTGGTGCCGTGACCACTCCCCCGGGGAGCCTGTTCCAGGGACCGACCACCCTCTCGGTGAAGAACCTTTTCCTAATGTCCAGTCTGAACTTCCCCTGACACAGCTTCATTCATTCCCTCGTGTCCTGTCGCTGGGCACCGGGTCAGCGCCTCCCCCTCTGCTGCCTCCCTTGAAGTTTAACCAAGTTCAGCCCCGTACAAATTCTCAACATGGCAACAACTGAGCAAAATCCCATTTCATGTACCAGACACCAGATGAGATAATCTGTGGCCTCTTCTACCTTCAAAATGCCTGTGTCTGCCTTTCGGACTCCGTCAGTCAGGTCACTCCGTGAGAAGGGCAGGTTCTCCACCGAGTCGAGGGTAGGAACAGCCAAAGGCTCCTGCTCGCTTCTCTCGCCTACTCCAGGCCCTGCTCACACCTTGTGCGCAGCCCCCACGGCATCGCCAGTGCAGGGGTGAGCCCGCGCTCGAGTCCAGCCTCGCTTCGTGCCACGTGGCCGCAAACTAGTGCTGGACCAACTTCAGGAGGGAAGGCCAGGCCTGTGTCCCCCAGCACAGCTCGGGCACAGACTGACCCCTTCCTTGCGTTCAGGTGCAGGACTGCAGCAGTCTGGGCCAAGAAAAGCTGGGCAGAAATTCAGAGTTTTGATCCTTATTTTTTTCCTTTGGCCACCATTTGAGCCTTCACCCAGCCTATCCTCCTATGGATTTGCTGGTGGCGTAGGCTGTTACTTGTTTGAAAACGGGCCTAAAATTGACAGCCCTCACAGCGTTGCCTTGGCCCCATTAGGTCCCACAGATGGAGCGTTATCTTCTCAACCTGGACTGGGAGGTGACTGGAGATGCACCTACGTTACGGAGACCTGAGTTGAACCCTTAGGGCTCTGCAGCTTTCCTGTCCAACAGCTCAGGAGTTGGAGAGTTGACCCCAGAAGCAAAGGCTATGTTCCAACCAAGTACATCCTAATCTTTTATTCATGGTGGGTCATCCATGGTGACAAAGAGTCAAAGGAGGAGGAGGAAAGATTAGAGAAGCAGCAGAGCTGACTGGAGGTGCAGATGGGATCGCAGAGGGGGTAGTCAGGAGTAAGAGACCCATTTTCAAAACTGGCAAATGACTGTAGCTGCTTTACGTTTACAGATTCTGCATCCAGAAGCTAAGGAGCCCTGTGTTTCCTGCGACTTAACTCCCACTGAAATAAAGGACGCATTTTCTGTCCCTCTGTTTGCAGATGCTTCAGAACAGTTCTGAGGTTTTCCACAGTATTTGAGATGATTTACTGAGTAAGATCCAAGTTGGGTTGTCAGTGAGCATAAATGGGTGTCAGTCCCTTGATCTTCATTGATTTATATCCATTTAAGCCAACGCAGGATTATTCTTTCAAGAAGGTGGCTGTGAGTGCCCAAGCTTTAAAGCCTAAGTTGTTTTAATTGGACTCATAGGTAAAGTGTTTCATGTTTCCAAAGGGAATACTCAGTAGGGTGAATTCAAAGACATTTTCACAAAGTTACTGATACACGCTTCAAAGTAGGTGTTTCTGGGAATGTTGCTGTCATTTATGCTAGTGTATTTACAGCAAGCCAGCAAGAAGCAATGCAAACGCAGTCCATCTGGAACCACTGGCACTAGCATCATTCAATAACAGCAACCAGCCGGATCTGGATACTTAACCAAGATAATGCCGTACGCAACCACTTTTCTTTGTTAATGAAGTTAACATTGTGCGTTGAACTAAAGATAGATACGCGCCACGAACGTCCTGATCCGGACTTCAGAACTTGCGTCTTCGTATCCAGATTTTTTTGTTTGTCCCATTAGAGAAATCAGACTGCCAGTGAATTTTAGTTCTGGAGCCAACTTCTGCAAAATGTGAAGGATGTTCAAAGGTTTGTCTGCTTTGCTCAACACACCAGAACACTGTGCCCTCATTCAGAAATCCCCAGACTACAGCTCAGAGAAGATGCTCTGCTTGTGAAACAGCCCCGCATTGCCTCTGGTCACAGAACATTCAAACTTTAAAACGAGGGCCCAGAGGAGCAGAGCAGATGCCGCCCGTGGCCCAGCCACTGCTGTATTTAGAGGAGAGAGAGAGGATAAGCTCCCACAGCAAGAGGTCACTGGGAGAGCTGACGGACTGCTGGTATTTTAAGCACTTCTGTTGGTAGAGTCAAGCCTTTTTTTTCCTAGGGAAAGGAAAAAGTCCTTAAGGACCATGGATGACTGGCATTCCCGATAAGCAGTGGCACTAGTAGTCATACCCAAGAAGTTTTCTGCCTTACAGTTTTATGCTGACGTTAATGTTCCCCAAAAAAAGACAACCAAGGGGGAGGCAGGTCACGTCACCTTCCACTGCACAGGATGTTCATTTGTGAAACGCACAGAAAATTAAGGAGTCTACAGTCTTCAGAGTAGTTTGCTTACTTGCTTTCTTTTCCTCCCTTAAAATCTGTTGGATTAACAAAAAATAGTTTACTCCTTTTCTTTATTCTTGGGAGTCTTCTTCCATCAAAAGCCACTCAGTGTTGCGCTAAGCACTGAAATGCACACGAAGGAGATGGGCCCTGTCCCCAGCAAATACAGGAGACTGTAAAAAACCTTGTCAGGGTAGCATAAGGGAACAGGGAAATGGCCATGGTTAAAGACTATGAAGAGAGGGATTGTATTTCATCTCTCTAGCATCTGTCTAAAACACCCCTGAAATGGTTTGCTTGGTCCCCAAGTCACTCTCATTTGAGGCTTCAGACTTTTCTTTCTGCTGTTATTTTACATTTCATTATCCCAGTGTTTTCAGATGAAAATAGTCCCACTCCAACAAATTACTTGGAAGTGTGTTTTTTCTCTGTTGCAAAGAGATTGTTTGCCTGCTCTTCCTCAGCGTTCAGCACACCGCAGCCGCAATACACCTTTCATTAGGTGGACCAGGAGCACTCTGCATCCTCTGTAATGGTTTCTTCCTCAGATGCTGGGATTGACGTGATGGCAATTTCTGTGAGTTCTCTTACCTGCCCTAACACAAAATGCATACATGTGTGGGTACATCCACGCACTATTTTTCACTGCCTGCTTCCAAGCGGATGTGGAAGCTGTGGGGGAAAGATTAATGCTATTTGCCAGCTAGGTCTCCTAATTACAAGACATGTTTTTTAGAGGAAAAAAACCCCAACTTGTTTTCACTTGCAGTCTTTCCAATCTGTTTTGAATTAGGAGACACTCAGGATTAGAAAGTGTTTTCTCGTTAGAACAAATGTCACAGATTTAAAAACCTCTTCGTTTAAATTCCGCCTAATGTTCTTTGGCTTGAACAAGTGAGCTCTTAATGTCCGTTTTAATTAAAGCATTTCAGCGGGATTTCAGCTGGACACCTAATGACCCCTAATGCCAGCCAGTCTCTGAGAAGTGGACGTGGTCCAACTAAGAAGGGGAACTCCAGGCTGGGAACTTCAGCAGAAGCTGTCCTTTTTTGGCTTTTTAGGGAAAAGCGCTAAAGGAAACACAAATTAAGATCCGTCTGGAAAAATGATCCCACGCTTAACAGGGGCAGAAATACCG
>NW_010538214.1:0-581 GCF_000687285.1 Phaethon lepturus | reverse complement strand
CGGCCCGGGCCCCCGCGCCCCGGCGGGGCTCCCCGGCCGCGGCTTTACCACCCTGCCTCTGCTGCCAGATTCTCCTCTGCCCCATCGCTGCCTTCCCCCGTACCCCCGCCAGCTCCCGTGGCGCTGGATCCATTTACCGGAGCACACCCCCGGGAACGGCCAGTGCGGAGGAGCTTGTTAGCTTTCTCGGGAAAGAAATCCTCCGAGATTCCGGGTGGTTGGGGCGAGGCTGCGGGGCAAGAGTCTGACGGCTACAGGAGGGCAGCACGTAACGTGCTGGAAAATAAAGCACCCTTCCAGAGCATTCACATTCCTTTCCTAGAGCATGGAGACGGCAGAGGAGAGCACGCTGATGGGGAGTCGGAGCATCCAGCCCCTCGATGCTCTTCTTTTCCAGCTACTGCCCAGCCAGTACCAGGGCCCTCACTTCTCCCTTTCCCCAGGAGCAGCTTGGGCCACCGCAGAGGGAAGAAGCTGGTCCCTGCCTCTGCTTCAGCACGTGGCTGCCGTCCCAGGTGGTCCAAGGGCAGGAGAAGGACCTGAAAGCCAAGAGCCGGCAGCTGCTGAGGCAGCCTGTGGCC
>NW_010538213.1:81166-88231 GCF_000687285.1 Phaethon lepturus | reverse complement strand
TCTATGCAATCAAAACACTCCCTAACATATATTCAAAAATATATGTTATATATATTCTATTAATATATATTCAAAATATAATAAAAACCCTTGCAATGCTTTATAGGTCATGTGTTTGACAGAATACAACTCTTGAGAACTTGTGTCCTAAGTCTCCTACTTTAAATATTTTTCAGAAGTTAATTATGAAATTGATTTAGCAGGTTAAAACCCATTCTAAAATGTATACGTAATGCGCATTGTTTTCAATAACCTCTGAAACTGCCTTATCAAGACTGCAAACTCTGGGAAATCCTTAAAAAATATCACAACATTCCAAAGGCCAAAATGCAAAGCACCAGATTTACTCTGGTAAAATCTCAACATTGTTCAACTGAAGTGATTGAAATCACTCTTGTGTTTGTCAAAAATCAATTTTAAAATATAGGTGTTACCAGTTTCTTTTATTTAATATTAAAAACCTGATATGATTTCCAGCTTGACTAATTCCAAGCACATGTGTTGTACTTTGGCAGCTCGCTTGAAGAAATGTTTTTCAATTAGTAATTTTTAAAGTAGTCCCCTCCATTATCTACTTATTTATGTGGGAAAGATCAAGAGCAGTAACGTTAAGAAATCAGCATCTACATAGTAGATTTGTTATAATGCTTAACATGAATAACCACATCATTATGTATAAGAGAAAGATTTCTATAACAGCCTGTAACTACTCATGTCACTGTTCTGTGCAATGGCTTGAAAGGAACCATTATGTTGTAAATGGGCAATTTTATTCACTTTTTTTTTAAGTCTAAATATATATTTTTCAACTGAAATTTATGGTACTTTGGTGCTATTCTGGCCTATTAGCGAAATAGTAGCCACATACTTACACATACACATGCACATGCACATAAACATACACAGCTGTGTGTGGTTTTAAAATATATATACACATATATATAGATATACACACAAGAGACCATAATAAGTGTTTTCTAGCTCATCACTTATCTCAGCTGATACATTCTTTATGCCTTTTGTATTCATCTCATTCATATGATAAACATATTAATTTAGCAAGAATTTCTAGTCTTGACCTGATAAGTTTTTAAAAATTGTCTGAAAAGTGTGTTGGCATTGAGACAGAAAGATTAGCATAAATTCTGAGTGAAATAGGAACCTTTGCAAAAGATTGCACCTGATTTCAGATCTTTGTGGTTTATATCAATCATATGGTGGAGTCACCATCACTGGAAGTATTCAAAAAATGTGTGGATGTGGCACTTCGGGACATGGTTTAGTAGGCATGGTCGTGTTGGGTTGATGGTTGGACTTGGTGATCTTAAAGGTGTTTTCCAACCTTAATGATTCTGTGATTCTGTAATAGGATGTGATCAAAAAGATTGCAAAGAATGAGTATAACCACAGTACAACACTGACCCAAAAAGAGATGATTTGCAAGTTTGCCTGAAGAATTCTGACACACAATGAAACCAAAAAAAGCTGTATAAACAGTGAATTTCAGTTTCTGTCAGGCATTTTTCTTGTTAATAATCCTTAACACTCTAATTGCATGGCATTTTGCAAAACTAACAAACAAATGACCTGCTCCAGACTAGTTGGGCATAACAAAAACAATTATGTATCCATAATTCATGTTTTATAATTCATGTTTTATTTGTGCTATTTTTTTCCTCTGTTATATGTTAACTACCATAAAAAAAGCAAGTTCTGGGTTTGCCTATGCCGGCATGTCAAGTTACAGCCTTACTGGGAGCCTCAAGTCTAGCAAGAACTTGAATGAAAATTTGACTTATTTTGTGTATACCAGAATTGTAGAACTTACTGTGAACATGGGAGCTCACCTTCTACAGTAGTAAGTCTTTTATCCTAAAGAGAACAGATTTGCTGTCAACTGGAAGTGATTTTTTGGCAATGGGCTTTATGGCCAAATCAAACATTATTTACTGAAGGAAGAGGAAAGCCAGATAGCTAATCCCAGGTAATTGTGCCGTGTGCATGTTAAACTAGGTAGTGCTGACATAGAGGCTAACACTTGGCTAAGGTCTCATCCCACAAGTAAATCTAGTTCCATTCTTAAAGCCAACATAGGGCTCTTTAAACTTATTTATGTCTCTCTCTATGCCTACAAATCACTATTTTAAACTAGTTTAATGATCTCTAATGCACTTATTCATGATTTTAAAACACTAGGGACTGAGGCGTCTGCAATTGCCTAAGGGATAATGAGGTATGAGTTGGGTCAGGCAGAGATGGTGAAGTCCATTACAGTAGGAAGTAAGAAGTGAAGTGAAAAAAGTGAGTTTAAAGAGAGAGAGTGCTTGACACACAGGAAGGAGGCTGCCATTCCTACATTGTGGAGTGGGACTATCAAAAGCAGAGTAGAAAGAGGGTTGGGGGTGAAGAGAACAAACGGAGCACAGAGGAAAGAAGACCGGGCAGACCAAAGGCCCTTTAACAGAAATTATATGCACTGAGGAACAGCACCTGACTTTAAAGATGAGAACGAAGGTTCACATTTCACATATAGGAACAAAGGTGAAGTCAGTGAAGTTTCCATGGGGAGCAGTGACACACTAGAAAGCGAAGAGCCGAAAATTTTATAAGGGGGGAAGAACGGAGGAGAAGATTAGTTACATCATCTGAAGAAACCCTAGGCCAGGACTGTAGCCCTTTCCAATACTTCTGAAATCTGAAGTACTTTATCAAGGGAAGAGATTTTTCGGGGTTTAAAGGGAAGAATGAAGTGCTGATTTTTACACATAGGGCTATGCATCCATTTGAGAAACACCTGCGTTTGAGCAGTGCAGGAAAGAGATCTTAGCCTACCAGTGAAAAGAAGGAATTATAAACTGTCAAGAAACAGAGTAGATACTAGGAGTTATATGGAAGTGCAACAGACAACAGTGCCACTAACATAGATATCCATTTATTTTCAGATAAACAGATTCATAACAGTACCATAAACCGAAATCATTGGTCAGATCAGAACAACTCTTAAAAGACAATGAATCTTAGTATTTTGTTGATTTTTTTCTCAGAAAAATGTAAACATTCATCATAGAAGGACATCTAGAGGTTTTTGAATGCCTGTGCTCATGAATGAAGATTTTTCTTTGTACACCAACATGAAACAACTATCATTTCCAAGAAGAATCACCTTGCACAACTATTCCTATGATTAAAATTTGGAGTGCTCCCGAAAGGTCCCAGCAAGATACTTGGTATGTCTATTGCTGAAGAGAATGTGTTACCATTAACACAAACAGTCTCCATGCAGAAGAGGGGGCAACACCACAGAAACTGTAGAAACTCTGATGCTAACACCAAGTCATCTTATTGTGAGATAATGCAAAGGTGATATTTACATAACGCTTTGCAACGTTGCTTAAAGTGGAAGTTACTCAAGCACAATATCCTGTTTGTGGATGCCTTATGTACCCACTTACAGTCTTTTTTGAATGCCGGTGTTTGGCCACAAAGTGAACGCTTTAGAGGATTTCACTGTGTTCCTGAGGGGCTGATGGGAGCACTGAAAGGATTCTAGTAAGTGGCAAACATTGAAAAATGAGGACTCTTGACATTATGTGAAAGACACATAGCCTGTCTCCTGAAACTACCATAAAATAAACTGTAACATTAACGATTTCCATGCCTTCCAAAACGTGCATGATGGAACTGCTATAAGCTTTGTCCAATGCAATTAAACAAGCTCATATAAAGGCATATTATTAATAAATGGAAAGGTATGCATTTCTAAAGGGCGGACATCTTCCTAAGCTGGATAATAAATGTCACATGAAAGAAAATCTGTTTTCCAATTAGTAACATTCCTATAGCTATAAATAGAAAAAAGTTCTGCTAATCATCCTTTCACATGCCCCATTTGAAATTATTCCTCTACACATTTAGACATTTTTTCTCTTTCACAGCTCATGTTTATAACGCCACATCACATCTCCAATTCTTAATACAGTCATTTATATGCAGTGAAAAGCTGGAAGTGGCTGATAGCCACTAACAGAATCTTGTTTGGGACTAACAGCTTTGGGTGATGGCATCTAAGGCAGTGGGCCAGAAAAAAAAAAAAAAAAGGATGGGGGAGAAGGGGGGGGGTTGAACATGACCATTCATCTAACATAAAAGGCAATCGATTGCCATGCAACTCAATAGAACTGCTGATTTGGAATTCATTCAAACACAGAGCCCCGAACAGAATCCTTGAATGAGTGAACAATTTGCTTTTGTTAAAGACACATGAGTTCTCTCATCATCTGACATTAAAAAACAATGCACAGTAAATATTCTGGGCTCAGGTTAATTACAAAAGAAACTTCTCATGCAGTTTTAGAAATGACTCTAAAAAAAATATAATTTAATATTGAATTGAAAAGTGTGCTCAGTCAGTGTTAGACGTGTTCAAAAGGTGGCTGACTCCCAAAATTTAAGGACAGATATGAACATGTGTCAAACAACAAAAAATAATAGCAATAGATACACGGATTTTATTCTTTTTAAATTAAGCATATTTAATAACTATATGGACCTTTGCTTATATTCTAGCAGCTAAAGGCAATTAAGGAAAAGGGCTTTGCATTCTTGTTAATGAGAACAACCCAACCAAAGTATATACATTGATCCAAATAAAATTAATTTGAACATGCAAGAGAAGTTTAAATTGCTTTTTCAAGATAACCAGATAGAAACATCCTGAATGACCCTTTGACAAAACCATACAGAAAACAATAAAATACATTTATATCTGTTAAAATAATGAAACAAAAATAAGTTACGAGACAAAAGCAAGTAACTTTTTTCTGCAGGACATCAGTTACTTAAACTCAATTTCCTATTTATGGATAAAATTTTGTTCAAGAAAGGAACCAAGTATATGATCTATCCAAACAATGGCAACAAAGACAAGTGCTAAGTCTCTTTTCTAAGAATAAAAAAAGGGAAGCTGAGATTTTAGGAATGTTATGCTGAAGGTACTGGACTGCCAAAATGAATCAAATGGTTAGGAAAATTACACATGTAATGGGTTGCTAATATTCACAAAAGGTCTGGTTTTTTGAGTTACTTTCTTTGTAAACACTACCTCCATGTTTTTCTGATATGGAAACTTTGTTTCTGAGCTATGATTTTTGAAACTATGATTGAGGCAACTTTTCTTAGAGTAGAGCTCTGCTTCATGATTATTATTACTAATTTTCTGAAAAAAAAAATACTAAGCTTGATAATGTTTCAATATAAGCCTTTAATCAATAAATATATGCTTAATATAAGAAGAAATACGGCAACATAATGCACAACAGAGTTTGACGGTTTAACGTATTGGTAAATCTAAACTCATGTTTAGAAAAATTGCCAATCAGTATTATAGTAGATGTAACAATAAAACAGTATGCCTTATCTGAAGTAACTTTTGAATCCTACCAAAAGTATGGCAGAATATTTCAAAATCACCTTCAGTTTGAGAAGGCTCCATCCTATTCAATAAATGAAAAAACTGGAAATACCATTTTTATAATGTCTGTTGCCCACCTTGTATAAGATCTTCCTTAGCTAAATATTTGGCAGGCATCCTGTGGCTGGGGCAAAGGCTGCTTTAGTTGGTTGTTTTTTAATGCTTGCTTTTCAGTGGTTCTTGTAAGAAGAAACTGTCTATAAAAACCAAATAAGCAGCAAGAGAAGACTTCTTTAATGAACTTTTTTCTTTTTTTTAATGTTAAAAATACCAGATTGCCAAATACAGTGTTGGAATACAATGTATATATAGCTATGTTTATATGTTTATAACAGAATGCTGATTTGTATTCCTTTAAAAGTTTTTTACTACTAAAAGGATCTACAAAAGTTGTGTTATGGCCAAAGAAAGCAAAAGTTTCCTCTTGTAAATATGAAGTAGGCAGGTAAAATGACCAGGTAAAGAAACACAGAAAAACAAAGTTCCCAGCCTAATTTTTTTTTTCCCCAACAAACTTTCAGTTATTTTCACTAAGAGTGGCCAAATGAAACAAGATAATGTATGACGTGTTTCACCTGGCAAGCTACGACTTAGTGATGTATAAGCGTAACACTTGTTCAATTCCATGACAACAAGCAATATGTATGATATATCACTGAAGGAGACTTCTTACTGATGTTGGTGACAATTTAAGCTGGAAATAGGGAACAAAAGAAGTCCTAGTATTTCACACTATTACTGACTAAGGCTCTAGGACTTGTTGAACTGTGGCTGCTGAAAGCCAGTAACAGTTTACATTTAATTGCAATCTTACTTTTGCTCAGCCTCGGTAGAGAATAAAACATCGAACAACTTTTTTACTGGGCCTTATAGACCAATGTTATCACCACAGGTGTCCAGATGATTCAGGCTTTCTGTGGATTAGTCATGGAATCATAGAATAGAATACAATCATAGAATCATAGAATCATAGAATCATAGAATCATGGTGCCCAAAGTGCCATGTCTACACATTTTTTGAACAATTCCAGGGATGGTGACTCCACCACCTCCCTGGGCAGCCTGTTCCAATGTTTGACCACTCTCTCTGTAAAGAAATTTTTCTTAATATCTGATCTAAATCTCTCCTGGCACAACTTGAGGCCATTTCCTCTCATCCTATCACTAGTTACTTGGGAGAAGAGACCAACACCCCCCACACTACAACCTCCTTTCAGGTAGTTGTAGAGAGCAATAAGGTCTCCCCTCAGCCTCCTCTTCTCCAGACTGAACAACCCCAGTTCCCTCAGTTGCTCTTCATAAGACTTATGCTCCAGACCACTCACCAGATTCACTGCCCTTCTTTGGACATGCTCAAGCACCTTAATGTCCTTCTTGTAGTAGAGGGGCCCAACACTGAACAAAGAATTCGAGGTGCGGCCTCACCAGTGCCGAGTACAGCGGCACAATCACTTCCCTGCTCCTGCTGGCCACACTATTTCTGATACAGGCCAGGACGCTGTTGGCCTTCTTGGCCACCTGGGCACACTGCTGGCTCATGTTCAGCCGGCTGTCAACCAGCACCCCCAGGTCCTTTTCTGCCTGGCACCTCTCCA
>NW_010538213.1:77741-81098 GCF_000687285.1 Phaethon lepturus | reverse complement strand
GAGAAACCGCTCCATGATCTTTCCCAGTACGGAGATCAGGCTGACAGGCCTATAGTTCCCAGGATCCTCCTTCCAGCCTTTCTTGAAGATGGGTGTCACATTGGCAAGCCTCCAGTCTTTTGGGACCTCCCTTGTCAACCAGGCCTGCTGATAAATGATGGAGAGTGGTTTGGCAAGCTCCTCCGCCAGCTCCCTCAGTACTCGTGAGTGGATACCATCAGGTCCCATGGACTCTTGAGTGTCCAGGTGGTGTAGCAGGTCGTTAACTGCTTCCTCCTTGATTATGGGGAATTTATTCAGCTCTCCATCCCCGTCTTCCAGCTCAGGGAGCTGAATACCCTGAGTATAACTGATCCGGCTATCAAAGACTGAGGCAAAGAAGGCATTAAGTACCTCATCCTTTCCCTCATCCTTACTGGCAATGTTCCTCCTTCCTGCACCCAGTAAAGGATGGAGATTCTCCTTGGCTCTCTTTTTGTTGTTAATATATTTATAAAAACATTTTTTGTTACCCCATATGATCATGGCCAGATCGAGTTCTAGCTGGGCTTTTGCCTTTCTAATTTTCTCTCTGTATGACCTAACGAGATCCTTGTACTCTTCTTGAGTTGCCTGCCCCTTCTTCCAAAGATGATAAACTCTCCTTTTCTTCCTGAGTTTCAGAAAAAGCTCCCTGTTCATCCCGTCTGGTCATCTTCTCCGCCACCTCATCTTATGGCACATGGGGACCACCTGCTCCTGTGCCTTTAAGATCTCCTTCTTGAAGACTGTCCAGCCTTCCTGGACCCTTTTGCCCTTCAGGACCATCTCCCAAGGGACTCTTTCGACTAGTGTCCTGAACAGGCTGAAGTCTGCCCTCCTGAAGTCTGTGGTATGGTTTTGCTGACCCCCTCCTTGCTTCACTCAGAAACAAGAATTCTACCATTCCATGGTCACTAAGCCCAAGACGGCCTCGAACCACCACATCTCCCACCAGTCATATTTTGTTTGTACACAGCAGGTCAAGGAAGGCACCTCCCGTGGTGGGCTCACTTACCAGCTGTGTCAGGAAGTTATCCTCCGCACACTCCAGGAACCTCCTAGACTGTTTCCTCTCTGCTGTGTTATACTTCCAGCAGATGTCCGGTAAGTTGAAGTCCACTGCAAGAAAAAGGGCTAGCGACTGTGAGACTTCTGTCAGTCACCTGTAAAATGCTTCATCTGCCTCTTCATCCTGGCTGTGTGGTCTATAACAGATACCCAGCAGGATATCTGCCTTGTTTGCTTTCCCTCTCATCTTTACCCCTAAGCACTTGACATTTTCATTTCTATACAATCAAAACACTCCCTAACATGCAGAGCCACCACACTGCATCTCTTTTCTTGCCTATCCCTTTGGAAGAGCTTATAGCCATCCATTGCAGCACTCCAGTCATGAGAAGCATCCCACCATGTTTCTGTGATGGTGACTGATAGCTGTCCCGCTGCACAATGGCTTCCAGCTCCTCCTGTTTGGTGCCCATGCTGTGTGCATTGGTGTAGATGCATTTGACCTGGGCTATCGATTTCACCCCCAACACCACCCCTAGGCTCATCTCTAGTGAGCCTGGTTTTATTCCCTTGCCCCTTTAAATCTAGTTTAAAGCCGTCTCAATGATGCCTGCCAGCTTGTAAGCGAGAATCCTTTTCCTCCTTGGAGATAGCTGAACTCCATCTGCTGCCAGCAGGCCTGGTGCTGTGTAAACCTCCCCAAAATCCCACCAATGGCACCAGCTTCTGAGCCACATGTTAATCAGGTGTGTTTTCCTGTTACTTTCAGTGTTCCTCCCTGACACTGAAGGGATTGAGGAAAACACTGCCTGTGCTCCTGATCCATCAACCAGTCACCCCCTTTTGATCACTTTTAGACTTTTTTACGCTCATCACTGCCAACCTGCATAAACAACAGTGGGTAGTAATCAGTGGGCTGTACCAGACCAGGGAGTTTCCTAGCAATGTTTCTAACCTGGGCCCCAGGGAGGCAGCAGCCTTCCCTCTGGGTTGGGTCTGGTTGGTATATTGGTCTCTCTGTTCCCCTCAGAAGGGAATCACCTACCACAATTACCCTCATTTTTTTCTTAACAGAGGTAGTTGTAATGCATGGGGCTGACTGATCCACCCTTACTCACCCTAGTCTTGGCCTGCCTAGAGGTTTCTTTTGGGTTTTGGTTAGCTTAGTACAATTGTGTGGTGTCACACATATTGTTATATGTATTTTGTACCCAATAGACAGTTACAACATGTAGTTACTCTACATCAGTTTAACTATCTATCACCCTGCCAAAAAATGTATCATAGATGACTAAGGTCTAAATTTGTCCTCCACATTGGAGAATGTGTTTCTCACACATACGAATTTCCTCCTATGACCTCTGTCAGACTGATACCTTTATTAAAACCATACTGAGATGAGGATGCCTCATATCTTCTGTTGTCCTCACAATTTCAGTCATAAATTCAAACCAGCCACATGATGAATTAATTAATTAATTGATCTTAGTTAAGGTTACAAGTGAAGGAAAAAGAATTATAATTACTCATAAGAAGAAACAATTTCCCTTTGGCATGAAACACATTTTTTCAAAATGTGTGTGTACATTTCTGATTAACATAATCAAATAATAAGAGTCAACATAATAATGTGGTGGTTTGATAGAACAAAATAAGAAAATGCATTTTATCTCACTGATAAGAGGAAACAAATTATGCTGCAACTTTTAAATTTATTCAAAATTTACAGTTGTTTGTGTCTTTAGTTGCGACAGTTTATTTTTTTTTTGTACAGCTATGTAACCTGATAAACACCTTTTTTTACATTGTGTGTTAAACGTTAGCGTCTCACTCAATGTTACTTGGCTGCAAACATAAACATCATCATTTCCACTTTCAAGCACTGGAAAACTGTCACCTTTTGATAGCACAAGTAGGTGAACTGGGGATGCAATGTTGATTCTTAGGGACTCTCAGAAAGAACTAAACACTCCTTCTTCATTTCGTGCTAAACCAAAGTCTACGGAAACAAAAATATACGATTCCATTTACCAGGTATAATACTGCTACATCTAATGCTGACTGAAGTAATTCTAAGTTTCTAAACTAAATTCGCAGCCATTTCACATTCTTATGAATTTTTCCAATGCTCTGATTTCAGCTGAGGAGCCCATGAGAGTAAAGAATTAAGACCCTGCCTCTTTTTACATGCTGGGGAGAAAGGCTGAGAAATTTCCTTGAGCAAAGCACTGAAGTGGTTCGTGTAAGCTCCCGTTATACTGTCTCCTATTTTTCTAAAAGATGTCTAGTTATTAGCTATCCTTGAAACATTCTCCCCAGAACTGACCT
>NW_010538213.1:59769-77716 GCF_000687285.1 Phaethon lepturus | reverse complement strand
AGCTCCTTGGAGTGAGACAGAGGAAAAGGGGATGCATTTTCTGAAACTCTGTTTACATAATGTTAGAAAAGCAAAGAAGCAAAGAAAGGATTTGCCTGCTCTCCAGCTGACCTTGAAGTCTGTAGGGCAAACCACAGAAGTTATATAACAATTAAAACAGACAAGAGAAAAGGAGGCAAATCCTCGAGAATACCCAAATATAGAAATGCTATATATGGTTAAACCACCATTGTTTTAAATATGCCTAATGCATTTTGTGAGCCCAATCTTGACTTAATTACTGTGGTTTAAAAAGAAAATTCACCATTAATTTGTAATACAATACAATATAATATAAAATAAATATGAACATACTATTTCCAACACAGCTGTTGAAAAATTGGATGACATAAAATTAATTTCTCAATTTAGACAGAAGTTTGAGTTTAGTATTATATTTTATAAAATGATTCTGTCTTCCAATCACATTTGATTTTTTTTTTCTATGTGTAATGGTAATCTTCTATTAAGACAATAATCAATAATGAAAAATAGACAGTAAGATATTACAATTTTCATAATTTTGGATCATCTTGAAGTTATTTGAATATTAAGCTGAGATCATTCTACAAAAATGCTGATCTGGCACAGGATATAATGATGATCTGAGAAGACTGTCACTACATTTTAACATTTAGGGAGAGAGCAGAGCCAGCTCTCTTGAGTTCTATCCAACAATATAAATATAATTTTTTAAAAAGTCTAATGTTTTTGTCGTATTGTAATTCCAAAATGCATTAGTCTCCACACTAATCCATCCTGAGCAGGTTGAGGCAGATATTAGAAGAGAACTTCCATACAAGTCATCTAAGACAATAGAGTTTTCTCTCATAGTAGCCTGTACACATTCCTTCTTTGTTCCTAAGCAGGCGTTCAGAAAAGCAACCTTAACGGATCACTGTTAATTTATTAGTAATTTATACCTCATATAGGAATAACTGCATTGGGTGCAGTGTCTTTAAAGGCAGAGTGAGTTGAACGCAGGATTGACAGAATCAGACAAATAAGTTAACAGATTAAAGAGTGGCTGTTAGCGTAAGATAAAAAAAGCAGATATTTGATGGATAGGAAGATACTTATCGGAAAAAAAAAGTCCTGTGAATTACCTATGACTTTCGAACTACTACATTTTAACGGAGAAAAGGGAACAGAAGTAAAGCTAGGTGGCGACATGCTACAGCTGTAAAACAGATTATTTTCCAATTTACAACTTCAGAATGATTTACCTGTCAGGCATCAGATCTCCAGTGACGTGACCTTGACCTGTCAGCCTGGATGCATTAAAATACTCTTCCTGGCCTCTAACACTAATAATGATCACAGGCTATGGCATAAGGAATTCTTCAGAATGCTCTAAAGAACAAAGGTAAAAGAGGAAGAATGACACAAAATGCTTCACATCACAGTTATAGCCCTGAACTTTTTGTCTGACAAAAAGGTCACAGGGCTAAGGAAGACAGATATTCAGGAAATAAAGGTGTTGCTTGTTTTCTTCCAGCAATATAAAAGGATTAAAAAAAAAAAAAAAAGAAACATTGTTGGCATACAGGACACAAACTAAGCACACCACCTACTTTCTTAACGATGTTAGAGGAGTACAACTTGGTAAGTGCAAAATTGTAATGACTGTGATCAAAAACAGAATGCAATAAGTTTAATGAGATGCTTGTAGGCAAAATTAGGACATTCTGTATTCAATCTGTGCTGCATATGTTTTGCCACATAGGATCCATATAATGGCTATGACATGATCACAAAAAGAGAGAGAAAGAGGGGGAAAAAATTAAAAACCCACCAACATATATCTCTCTTACAGGAACTGGAATACTGCTGTTAGAAAAAAACCTAGCAATACATTTTAAAACATTTCCATTATGAAAGCATATTTGAGAGCAATTAGAGTAGGCAGAATAATTAGCTTGGTATTTTGTGGATTGATAGCTCTGTGCATGTTTTGTCCAAGAACGTCATACCTTCTTAGTACCACTTCTGGATAAGACATAGACTGATTTCTCCATTGATGCAACTTTCTGTGCATGGGAACCTCACAGAGAAAGGAGTCATGTGGTGTGGAAAAAATCCATAGCACGAGGTCTTGAGACCCTGTCAGCAGATACAGCAGCTGTTGACAGGCACAGCTCACTCTCACTTTGTACGGAGTGCAGACATTCAGGCCAGACACAGCACGCTACTGTTGATGTCCAAAATATATGTGTTCCAGTAAAGGAACTATCAGGGTAAGCTAATTGGGTGATCCTCAGCTAGGTGCCCCTTAGAGATACGCAACAGTTTTCAGCCATAACACTCTCAGGAACAATGAAGATTTAACCCACTTTGGGAATGTCTTGAAATTTTTTTGAACTGTTAATGGAAAAACAGAAGGAAAGAAACTACAGGAAGTTGAACTGTGTATTTTTATACTTTCCAAATATAAAGTTTTAATTTTAAACCAAATTCCATCAGATATATACTACAAACCAATTTTCTCCTCCAAAAAAGAAGAGGAGCTACTTCTCCCTCTCCTTTTATCTCACTAGTATTCATATGGACCCTCATTCATTACTATTTCTTATGCCTTCAAAACCTCATTGTATTTAACTTCCTCAGAGGATTACTTAGTTTGGAGATTTTACAGATGGAAGACCAGGTCACTAAGGAACACTTTCAGTCATGTCATCCACAGATCTAGCTGGAAAGCTGGAGGAAGGTAATTGGCAAAGTAAGCAGCATCTCAGGTCAGCCAACTGCCTCTTTGGCCAACGTCATAGAAGAGAGGGGTACATTATTCCAGTCTGAAAAGCCAGTCTTTGTCTCAAGTTCACACAGCACTCAACTTTTGCAGCTTTTGGACCCTAGGAGGAGGCTCAGCACATCACAGATTGTATTTCCCTGATCCCACCCCCCCAACAGTGATGGAAGAAAAGTTCAGGAAAATGGTCAGGAGCATAGGCAGAGCAAGGCTTCTCTCCTTCTTTCTCCAGCTTTCCCCTTCTCCTGGCACTCAAAAGTAAATGACATTTCCCACACCAACCTGAATTCTCTGATCTTTCCCACAACCTTTCTTTCACAAAGTCTTAGGAAACCCATTTGTGGCTCTAGACCCCTTGTTCTTTCAGCCTCTCTTTGCAAGATTCCACTTACTGTCTCCACTGCTGAGTGTTCGTGTGCTATCCCTGTTTAAGCAGAAGCAAGAAAATTTGAAAACCTACATCTGCAGCAACTACTTGCCAGAGAAAGAAATATCTACTTTACAGCATTACTTTGTATTTCACAATCAGAGTAATCAGAGTATATAAGAAAGAATGGGGCTCCTGCTGATATGGAATAGCAATTGCTTTCTTTAAAATCAAGCTATAAGAGATTTCTTTAACTTTCAAGGAGCTGGAAGATAGTGCACTCCTCTTACTATAATACCCTATTGTATCAACCAAGATTGAAACCAATCTCTCCTACCTTCTGAAGGAACACATCACCTCAAGCTCTAAGATCACTCAAGTGTTAGAAACAAACGATTCATGTTTTTTGTAAAGTATGAGCTTTGTGCAACAACATGCAAATTTATAGGGCTAGTGTAATATGCGTATGGACAAAAGTAAGTAGATTTTGTAGCCCAGTAGGAGCGCAGCTGGAAGGCACAACTCTACTCCTGCTCTGAAGATTGTTTGTTTTGTGACGACTATTTCATGTAAAATATGACAGAGACTTTCAGAGGCAGAACTTGAATTCAGGTTTCTCTCACAAAGACTGAAGTATCCAAACACAGGATACTTCTTAGTATCTTAACTTACATAGTTATACTTCCTTCCCTGCCTTATTAATCTTACTTTTTCTTCCAGTGACAAGGCTTCAGCAGTGTTTTCCCTAAATCCTCCCATCTACCATACAGGACGGCCTCAAATCTGTCTCAAAATTCTGGTCTCATCCTGGGTGCTGGAAAAATTAGGTACCACATTGCCTAAATGCAGGTTCCTAAATCTTTGTCTGGATCTACCTTCAAGGGACTGTCCTTAGATCATAAACAGACCCATAGCAAATAGGAAACTGAAGTTTTGAGTTTTAGACAAACACCAAATCACCAAATGTCTTTTATTGTCCACTTGCTAATAAGGAAGGGTTTACAAATTTGAAGCTGAAATGGGAACTAGACTCAAAAGATTTACCTCTTAGAACATGATTTGTTTTCCAAAATTGCTCTGAACTCTCAGATATACTGAAATAATATTATATACTATAACATCTGAGAACTTGCAAGTTACAGCGCAAGGGACATTCTTCAGTGCAGTGCTGCTCTTTGATGTATCAGAGTAGTCTGGTCCTCTTCATATCCTATTCCAATCTTTCCACAGTAGACAACTTAAATCCTGAGAGTACACTCGCTTTCACCACTGAGGTATGGCACAAAGAAGAAAACTGCATCCTGCAGCTTCACTGACAAACATCAGGGCAGACACCAACTAAGCACAGGAGAATATGAATATACAAATGGTAAATCATCTTGAGACTGTGATGGTCTCTGTTTATTTTATTAACTTTAATTAGAAGGCAAATTTAAGAATTAACAATTCTGGAAAGAGAATGAAGAGGTAAAATACAAAACTTATCTTTTCAAATTAAATGCAACTCGGTACATCAGAAAGTTAAATATTAATTCCAAGAAATATAAAATTGCACATAAACTAACTGCTAGTCTCAAATAGACAATTATTAAAAATAGGATTTTCTTAATGATATGTATATACACACGTTCACATACCACTTCTTGTAGTAGCCTATTCAAAAGTACCAGTGCTTCTCAGAAGATGTATTTTGAAAAAGTAACTGAACAGCTACACCAGAGGCTCTGAATTTTTTTCTGGAAAAAATAAACTCTTCCTTTTTCAAAATGAAGTTTCATATTATCATTGAGTCATAGTGAAATTTTCCACTCTTGTTATTTCATTTGGATATAGTAATGATCATTACTTTTGTTCATTGCTTTCTTCATCCACATACAAGAAAGAAGGGGACGTTTTAGCAGGGCCTATTGCAATAGGACAAGGAGTAATGGTTTTAAACTAAAAGAGGGCAGATTTAGACTAGATAGAAGGAAGAAATTTTTCACCATGAGGGTGGTGAACCGCTGTCACATGTTGCCCAGCGAGGTGGTAGATGCCCCATCCCTGGAAACATTCCAGGTCAGGTTGGACGGGGCTCTGAGCAGCCTGATCTAGTTGAAGATGTCCCTACTCATTACAGGGGGGTTTAACTAGATGACCTTTAAAGATCCCTTTCAACCCAAAGTTTCTATGATTCTATGATTCTGTGTAAGAAGACCAGATGAAATATTATGTGTTGAAAAAATGTGAGAGAAAAGCCATTGAGTGTAGCTTAAATATATATTTTTAAAGTATGCATAGATGGCTAAATTGCTTGGATATAAATATGCTTAACTCACAACTCAGAAATAAAATGAGCTGAAGATGTGAAGAACAGTTGTTTTACTGTGTTCCTGCTTAAGTGCTCAGCTGTGAAACAACCGGGAACCACAAGTCATTTGAAACTTTGATTACCTTTATAAAGGCAGCTTTCAAAATAAAAGGTTATATTATAAAGTGAAACTACAAAACAGCATAGAAAAGGCATTTATTTTAGCAGACTTGGCTGTACCAAGGATCAGTACCCGAAAATGGGTGGATATCCTGTACAGCAAAATCCCTTAAAACCTTTCCACTTTCGGATTGAGTACTGCCGTCTTTCTTCATTATCTCTTATCAATGCAAAACCCTGGGAAATGCCAGAATAACTTCATCAACAAGCTACTGGATGAACAATCTGAAGATCAAAAGTTAATAACAATCAGTCAATGAAAATTGTTATAGGATAGACTAGCCTGCGATATCCCCAAGTATTCAGATGATCTGGCAGTATTTGGTCAATTGCTTTTGTGCATATTGAAAGTTCCGGACCAAAATGCAACTAGACACAGCTTTAGTTATTTCTGTTATGCTTGAAGAAAATTAGATGTTTTAAAATGCTGATGAGGCCCTAGAAGTTGAGAGACTGCTAAAATTAGGAACTCAAAAGACATTCTATGAAGATATTCTGAAGCTTCTCATGTAAAACTTTATTTCTTAAGCAACAGAACACTAAAAATGCAATGTCACAAATATATCTATTCTGAATCAATGGTTGCATCATGATCATCATCATCATCGTCATCATTATTATTATTATAAATATTCAACTAGATCTCATTGAAAAGAGGAGAGATCCCATAAGAGATTTTGTCAGCAAATTTTTCCTACTCTGAAGTCAGTGGGTGAAAAAATTAAAATGGCACATTTTTCATTGAAAAGTAGAAAACATCAGTCCAAAACGCAAAAAAAAAATCACTTTGATGTCTTCTGATTTAAAGAAAAATTATTTAAATATTCCTAGTCTGAATATTTAGCACTGGCTTATATAGGATGTTTATTCTTAGATGATTCAATACTAAATTTTAAAATCCTTGCTGCAATATTTCTTGGGTCCATTGACTTTCTTTGTCTCCTATGGGGTTGTGAGGTCCAAGAGGGGTTGCATCTTCTATTGCAGTGTATATGTAGTGTTAAACAAGGGATGTCTGTGAGATGCAATTTCCACCTTGTAGTGCTGCTGTTTGATATGAGGGAGTAATCCCAAACTTAAATAACTCCTCTGGGACTTAGAGGATCAAGAACCTATTCTGAGTACCCCAGTTACCAGGTGAACAGATCTTGTCAGCTGGATATTTTTATATTTCTAGCTAGATTTTCCTGTCAAGTTCAACATGGACTTGCATATTTTCCTAAAAAATATTGGTGGGCACATTTTTGGGACTGACAAATCTATGTATGTTTACAAAATAGACAGTCAAGAAAATTCTAATACGTTTCATATGCATATGGTTTTAACATTAATACTACATGGAAAACAATTCCTATTACACTCATACATACCCTTGAATAGTAGTCTTCATTCTTTAGCACTCATTGCAGATTTTATCGGGATTTCAGGAAAAAAAAATCATGCAAGATTCAAATAAAAAATATTCTGAATTACACTATTATGTTTTTGCTGAAAACATAACTTGGCACAAGACAAGAAAGCAGAGTATGACATTAATGATATTCATGTGAGTAGAATCAATGCATCATGTTGTCATAAAAGTGGCATTTTCATTTCTCACTCCCACAGACATAAAATAGCAGCATCCAATATGCTGTCAAGGCACCACATACCAGTGGTAAAATGCATTCAAACTTTCAGATGTGTAAAACAGATGACTGTTTCAGTTTGTCTTAGGAATGCTCTAAAGGTAGGCAGAAACACTTAAACTATATTAGATAAATTATGCTTGAAGAAAATAGACTGATGTGTATTGGTAAATAATACTAAGTAGCAAAGAAACCTGATTTTGAACTTGCCCTCTCTAGGCTAAGCTTGAGATGCAAATGAAGAAAACAATAAGCCTTAATAAGCTGTGATATAACATTTTACTTATTTTATTCTCTCAACTGCGTGATAAAACATTGAACTGTAAAGTGGAAATCTTGATCTTTTAAGAACCACTGTACCGAGGAAGTCAGAAGCCTAACTAGCAAGTCTCAATAGGTTATAACAATTTTTCATTTATTAGCAAAAGCTGTCCAATTTTTTCACTGGAGCAGAGAAAATGGTGTTGAGAAACTGGGTCCAACTAAAAATGCAGAAAGGAGAAAAACACATAAAAATTACTAGTTCAGTTTTACTTTTTAGCTAGTCATTTTGTTCACTGGGCAGGAAACAGTGATTCATATCCATTGACATAATGAGCTCATGATGAGAAGAAAATAGGCAATAAAATATCTAGAGATGCCAAAAATTTCCAAATGTCAATCAACATCAACAACATTATCTCATATTGATTTTTTTTATATAAATGAAAACCCACTTATTAAAAGTGAGCCATATAGTTTCCCTTCATCTTCAACCTCAGTCAACAGATTTGGAACATACTACTGTAATTTATGGCATAAAATGTGGCCAACTCCACAGTTTGTGTTGTGTTACAATTACATCATCCGTAACTATATCCTTCTGTTAGGACAAGTTCAAATTCCTTGTTCTTGGCATTCAGTGACCCAAATTACTCAGTCTTAACCTATAACTTTGACCTTGTCTTCTTCTATGTGCTAAGAACTTTAGTTCAGCACTGCTTTAATTTCCTTCTACCATTTTATCTTCATGCTCTCTTTCCAGCTGTCTCACATTCATGGAATGTCTTCTGAATCCCTACTTACAGACCTTATTCTCTCATCCTTCAAATTACTTCTAAAACCTTTCTCCTAAAATCTTCCATTAAAGGAACAGTCTAATGCACTTGGAAATCAAAAATGCATGCATGTCTGACAGCTAATTGCATAATCCTTTACAAAAATTATAGTCATATTTCTATCTTTTTTTGTTTATTTTCTCCTCTTTTTATGTCACATCTGAGTTTAAACTGTAACCTCTTCATTTCCATTAGCTGCTTCATCATTATTTTTCTCCACCCAGAAGCAAAATAATTTATGTTTGCCCATGACACTCCAATATTTAGTCATTTAGTAAGGCAAAAAATGAGGAGGATGACAAAATATCAGAAGCTGAGAAGAACAGTATTTTTCTTTCAATATGGAGACATGAATATCTCAATCCTTAGACAATATAATGGGGTGCAACTCTGAACCCCCCAAAAACAATGCTTATCCACTAAATATACCCTTTTGACGCCTGAAAAACACCAATAATTCACTTCTACAAAAAATCCTAAAAATTAAAACTGTGGCATTTCACAGTGAAAATCATGCCATAGAACACCACTGTCTGAACAAGGTATCTGATGAAAGATGAATGTCTGAGATCCTTCCATATTCAGCATTAAAAGACAGATGCTTCCCTGGCAACAATTTACCCTACCTTAAAATAAATGTCTTAGAGAGGCAAAAGGTATCACAGTCTGAAGGATGAATGTGTATTGAATATTTAATATGTGACTTTTTTATTAAAATGGGCTTGGAGATCCTGTTTGATACTACAGAAATCAAGCAGAAAATTGCAGCTGTTTCAGAGTCAAAGTCTAAATAGTTTATGTTAAACAAAAAAAGACGCCAAACCAACAGGGCTATATTCATATTCTAGCATGTAGTTCTGTAAGCTATCCTAAATCCTTGCCTCTTCACAAATGTGATTTTTTTAAAATAGAAATGTTATGAGATTTTTCCCAACTGTAAAAATGAGAGTGAAAGATTAGGATAGTTTATGTTTAATCAATCATTTTAAATATTTGACTTTTAAAATAATTTCCATGCATAAAACCAGAACCAACTGAAATATTTTCAGTTTAAATTTTAGAAACAGAAGTTCACATCAAGAACACATCACAACACTATTGCATAGATGACATGGAGAAATTACTCCTATCAACACATATAACAAAACCACAAGGGATTCCACACTACTTTAGTTAAACTATTTGAGAAACTTTTTTTTTCACAGTTGTTAAGGGAAATTTAGAGCGAATTTTGTTTGGTCTGGTCTATTTATTCCATGCCACCTAACCTAATAAACTTTTGAACTTAAAAACTTTTTTTTTTTCAAAATTTCTAATTTTCCTCTGTCTATAAAAGTAGTATGAATCACAATTTTCTCCACCTTGCAACTACAATATTCAATTTCCAAAAAATAGATCCCATTATTCAATGCAGTATATAAGGTAGGATACTGTATACAAATGAATTAGTTCATTATTCAGCTAATATATTGCTTTGACTCATTTGTTTACTTACATGTACCAATGTTTACTTGGTACATTTATGATTTTGTTTTAGAAATACATCTATGGAACAAAAATAAAATAATGTAGATATTTTCCTAAGTACATAACTGTTTTACAGTATACTTGCATGGATAATCATATGTAAATTCTGGAGAAATATTATTTACAAAAATAATATTTTATCTTGTTTTATGAACGTAACATAAGCAACACTTCTGAGGCAAACTCAATGAAATTTTGCAATAATTCATTTCTCTTTTTTAATGACTTCAGAAGTTTAGTAGTTAGAATTTACTGTTATTTATCTATATGCAACTTAATCATGCAACAACCTGTTGATTTTTCATATGTCCCATAAGGTGCAAAAGATACATTTGATTTTATCAGGTTTTTCACGAAAAATGAAATGATAAGAACTACTCTCTGCAAGGCAAATGAAAATGGTTTTGGCATTGCTTGAAACCCTGGCTAGTTATTCTCTGACTTAGGATAGCTGAAGCATAATTTATAGACATAGAAGTAATATAGCCACTTTTTGTTATGTTTTATGTATCTGAACGAGTAAATGAAAAATACAAGCTACACGGTATTTCTTATGTTTTGTGAAAACCTGTGGCACATGGATTCCACATGTGAACATCTCTTTTTTTTTTTTTCAGAAGTGTTTACTCTGAGACCAGTTAAAAAACACATTCCAACTGCTGTAGTAGACACCACAGAGAAATGGCGTTGGTAACACAGGAAATTAATTTTTGTCTGGCTTTGTTTCAATGGAGAGTAAATGAAAACAAATCTACAGCTTTTATGATTTGAAATGGAAAGTCCTTCAGACTGGAATTTATACTAGCAGAAATGCTAGCTATTCACCAGATATGATAGAGATCAAGAACTATATCCCAAACCTCCTGCTGGAGGCAACCCTAGGAGATGCCAACATGAGGGTAGAGAGTTGAATGGATGAGAAATTCTTAGGTTTCACAAATGAACTATTCTTCTTGAAACCTGGTAGTACATTTTAAACAGCACATACTGTACCTGACTGCCTTCTGCATTCTGGCTCTTGTGTGTTCCAGTGGAGCGTTTTTCATTTGATTTTAATACAGTTAAGGTCATCTGCATTCTGGTTTAAAATACTTAGTTTGTCAAGTCGACATCCTGCTCCAGTTAACCTTGATTTATTTGCCCTATTTATTTGTTTGCACTGTCTATGATTTTGGAACAAAAACTACAAAAAGTATCTGAGATAGTAGCCTGTTGTTCTGTGAGTGAATGCTACTCAGATCTTCCTTCCTATGTTCCATCCTTCCTTCCTTTTCCTCCCTTTCTTCCTTCTTCCCTCTTCCTCTCCCCCCTCTTCCCTTCGTCCCTCCTTCCCAAAACTAGCTTGTGTACTCTTTGGCCTCACAAAGAGAATCACAGAAAGTCAGCAGCTGCTCTACAGATGTCGAGTCCATTTAGTGCCAGATAAAAACTGGGAGGACTTAAGAATACAGAAAACTATGAAATTCATAGACTGAGTTGTAAAACTTGTCTTTATGATCTTTTGTACTTATCAAGGATAAACCCAGATGATAAACATTATGTTACTGATGTACCAGTTGGAGTAAGATACATCCAATTTCTTTCAAAACTAATTACTCTTTTTATATTGTTTTCAATTTTTTGTATTATCCACAACTAAAGCAGTTTTCCCTGCCTATATGGAGCAAAGCATTACAGAAGAAGGCTTGTCATATTCTCTTTTCTCTTCTCCATTATCTTCAGTCCTTTTGAACGTCTGTTTTAAAGTTCCTGGATTTGACATATGCAACAACCCCTATGGCAGAATTTTACATTGTTTAGGTAACTGTCTGAAGTCAATGACAGCAAATCCAAACCATGTTCCACTTTCAAAATGTTTTCTCATCCCCACTATTATTGCTTTCTGCCAGCTTGTATCCTTCAGCTCATTGATCACTGTTTTAGCAAAGTGCTATAATTTTGTACATTGTACTTTTGGAAATTATGTTAATCAGCACTTGGCCCAAGAATAACTGAGTCAGATGGGAAGAGGAAAGAAAAGCAATTGAAAATTACATGCTGTGTGGCTATTTATGTGATCCTTAAAAAATTCAGTTTGGTTTTATACCACTATTTTTTCTGAATTTCATAGGAATTATCAGTCTGATACTACATTACAGTAACTAGCATTATATTAGTACAAAAATGTAACTGGGTCCATTTTATAGACAGCACACTAATAATAATTTTCAGTTCTGAAATAATCTTAATGCTTGTTAGAGAAGTATTTTTGAATTCTTACCATAAAATATAATTTTAGAATCATAGAATCATTTAGGTTGGAAAAGACCTTTAAGATCATCAAGTCCAGCCATTAACCTAGCATTGCCAAGTCCAGAAATAAACCATGTTCTTAAGCACCGCATCTACACATCTTTTAAATACCTGCAGGGATGGTGACTCAACTGCTTCCCTGGGCAGCCTGTTCCAATGCCTGGCAACCCTTTTGGTGAAGAAATTTTACTTAACATCCATCCTAAACCTCCCCTGGCATAACTTGAGGCCTATTTTCCTATTGCTAGTTACTTGGGAGAAGAGACCAACACCCACCTCGCTACAATTTCCTTTCAGTTAGTTGTAGAGAATGGTATGGTCTCCCTCAGCCTCTTCTCCTCCAGGTTAAACAACTCAGCTGATTCCCGTAAGACCTGTGCTCGAGACCCTTCACCAGCTTCGTTGCCCTTCTTTGGACATGCTCAAGCACCTCAATGTCCTTCTTGTAGTAGAGGGGCCCAAAACTGAACACAGGATTCAAGGTGCGGCCTCGCCAGTGCCGAGTACAGGGGCACAATCACTTCCCTACTCCTGCTGGCCACACTATTGCTGATACAGGCCAGGACGCTGTTGGCCTTCTTGGCCACCTGGGCACACTGCCGGCTCATGTTCAGCCGGCTGTCAACCAGCACCCCCAGGTCCTTTTGGCTGGGCAGCTCTCCAGCCACTCTTCCCCAAGTCTGTAGCATTGCGGGTACAGGGTTGTTGTGACCCAAGTGCAAGACCCGGCACTTGGCCTTGTTGAACCTCATACAGTTGGCCTCAGCCCATCGATCCAGCCTGTCCAGGTCCCTCTTTAGAGCCTTCCTTCCCTCCACCAGAACAGCACTCCACCCAGCTTGGTGTCATCTGCAAACTTACTGAGGGAGCACTCGATCCCCTCATCCAGATCATCAATAAAGATATTGAACAAGACCGGCCCCAGAACCGAGCCCTGGGGAACACCACTTGTAACTGTCTGCCAACTGGATTTAACTCCTTGGTGAATAACCTTCAACACCTCTTCAGGAAAAGAATCAAAATAACAGTAAAATGTATCCAAATTAATAAAGGAACTAGAAAGAAAAAATTAAAAAATACTTTAATTTTGCTGAATTCCTTAAGCTAGACTAGGTGATCATTGTAGGTTCCTTCCAACTGGAACTATTGTATTCTAAAATGAATATGGATAACCGAAAGTCAACAGAAACAGCAAACAATATAACAGAGACAAGGAATTTTCTCTAATAGAACTTAAAGAAAACAGAGGCTATCAAAGTGTCTTTGTTTTAAATATATTTTCAAATTGTTATCATAAAAATTCCAGCATTAAGGTATATATAGTGCTAATCCAATGAATATGCTGTGGGTTTTTTTCAGATCAAAATAATTTCATTATGAAAGTTAAATGCTTGTTTTTGTAATTATCGTTCTTAACCTGTCTTAACCTTAGATATTTTTATTTTACTAGAATGCTTCTCCTCAGCAGGAGTTCAGCATGTATTCAGGCAAAAGCCTACTGGACTCAATTCTTGGGTTCTTAACGTGAAAGGAGTCCTGCAGCATCGTATGTGTGGGTTCCTTCACATCAAGCATGCGTGTGCTGCACAGGAGTAATCTACATTGTTTGTCCAAATTGTTGTAAAATGGCAGACTCACTGCTACGTCATGCAGACACACATCTGCACACAGTGCCAACGGCTACCCTCACTCCCATGTTGGGATTTCATCTTTTCTATTTGAATAAATTCAGTTTGGTCTATTTTTTAAATTTTCTTTTCCTAATGAGAGGTATGGGCTGAAGAGGAACTGTGACACTCAGACTACCCATGAGGGCAAATAATTCTTCATTTTAACAGCACTAATCAGACATTTGGTGTGTCTGCAAGGATAGTTTAGTAATGTCTATGTGATTGCTGTTGAAACTACAAGAGAAGATAGAGATGTAAAGACCATAAAAATGATAATTCTTCAAGGTAACATAAAAAATGATGCAAAGTTTTCACAGAAGCTAGATTTTGGATTGGACAAAATGACAGTTGAAAATTGCCCTTGTCAAAGAGTCAAAATAGCAATCAGTTTGAAGCTCATCTTAAAAAGGGCTCAGGAGAGGAACGTTTCTTTGAAAACGGAGAATGTCACACCAGAAAATGAGAGAGGGAGAAAGAAAATGAGTTTCACTAAAGCAAGACTCTTACAAAGGTGAAATGTTCTGGGATTTCTTTGTAGATACAATTTCCTTGAATTTAGTACTACTTTCACCACCATAATAAAGGACACAGCAATCTATTTCAGCTAAAATGTTTTGGAAAAGGGCATTCCTAAATTCAACTATAAGTGGTTGCATAAGTATAGATATAGACAGATACAAAGATTGATATAGAGATAAATGATAAATATAAATATGTGTATATACACACATATATTTACACATGCATATTTGCCTAGTATAAAACATTTGAAATTTTGTCATAAATATTCTGTAGTATAAGCACAGAGATCAACAATCCAATTTCATTTGTAACACCCTACAGTATTTCAAATAAACAGAGGAAAAACCCATGTTGGATTAGGAGTTTGTCTTCTCACAGACAGCAACTTTACTATATACATTTAATAAATTTGGGGAAATTTAAACTAATTTAATTCTGTAAATTAATTATGCAAAAGTACTGGTTTTGAATATCAAATCTCTTGCCCATTTCGTCTTACTTTATCAACCAAAATAAAATATCATTGTTCTCAGTTTTTTTGCACTAGAAATCTAAAAGGAGATTTCCAAATTTTATTCTGTCTAATGCACTATCAACAGAATTGCTTCCTAAATTATACTTACGTACATGACAAAATGGTCTGAAGTCAAAGTACTTTTCAAGTGTCACCAACAGCATAATTTGAAGTTAAGGTGGTTGTCCAGACATAATTCACTGACTGAGTTTAACTTACAAGATCTTTAGTAACATCTATTCATAGGAAGAATAAAATCTGACTGATAGCCAGGACTGACATTGCAGGATATTATTTAAAATAATTTCATATTTTACTTGTTACAGTAGCCTTTAGATACATAAACAATTGTGAAACAAGATATATATACTTTTTAAAGCACAGCAATGTTCTAAACATTGAAACAGTACAGAAGACTTCAATTCTGAGAACTATTTCTTGATGTCTAACATCTGACAGCAAATACAGCTTCATGTATTTATATTGGACACATTAATATGCACGTATGTATATCAATAGTGAATGTGACCGTTGAAGAAGAACTATTGGAAACTGACATTTGTCATAGGGGAATAATATACATTTTTTTCATGTCCTTACAAACTGGCCAATGTAAAATGGAAATAGGCTACCAAACTGTTAAAAAATGTCATTGCACTCTACTTTTAACAAGGACAGATTTAATTTTCATCTTCAGCAATAATAGAATACATTGTCAAATTACTTTCACAAAATACATTAGTTTGTAAGTGCTCATCATGTTATTGTCAGCAAAATTTAACCCATTAGGAGGTGCTGGAATGACTAATTACCAGATACCACTTTGACAGATAAATATTAAGAATCTTTTTCTTTTATTTGAGATTATTGTGCTGCTTTTTTACACTTTAATTTAAAGGAGGTAAGGATGTGTTTTCTTCTGCAGATTTATTATGTGTTGGTCGCCTTATGAAACAGAAGAAATCATTTGGGGTTTTATACTCTTCTTCCCCGTATTTTCTATGAAATATATCAGATGACTCTTTCTAATTAGGAATTCTTGCTGGTATCTCATTTAGGGGGTATCTCACTTGAATTTTGACCATTTGACCTCAAAAGAGGCCTTTACATCTGTGTAGTCAGGAGAAATAATTGTAATTTCTTGGAGGAAGTGTTTTACTTTCATCCAGCCTATCTAAAAGCCTTAAGAGCAGTTACAGTTCTAAAGACAGGTACCTACTCTATAAAATGGTGCCTGTAAAATCCCAATACAGTTAAGGATATTTCCCATAATTCAGTGCCACAAACAAGGACAAAAATGTTCTTCTTTGGCTTCCCTGCATATTTGAAATGAAGAGTCACTGTTTCTGCTCATAAAAGATAGTAATTTAACCTTAAAGAATTACAACCGAAAGTGGTTTGGTTTTTCACCCCAAATGAAATGATTAGGAAATACTTGATGGTTGTCTGATATTCTCACAGCAAGAAAAAAAGAAAGACATTTCAAAAAAGGGAAAGAACCAAAGCTAAAATCCAGCCAAAATCACAGAGAAAAACCCAGAGGAGCTATGCAGCTTTTCATTCAGTGAGTATTGATTTTGACAAAGTGATCAAAACAAGGGTCATAGGATGAAAAAAAATATACAGAGTTTTTCTCAAACAAATAAAATTACAAAAACTACTAAGATAATTTGCTAAGTAAATACTATAAACACATAGTACAGCAGTGTGAAACAAGAGTTCAGTGCCATCAAGACTTGTGATATAAGAAATATCTTCTATCTTCTTCCACTTCATATACCAGTGGAAAAAAATTGAAAGGGAGCTGATAAATAGATAAGGTGAACTTGGGAGACTAGTCCTTTTTTTTTCCCCAAGGTATGAGTTCTCTGCTACAAAATAATCCAAAACAAGTATCAAGTACATACTATTTGCAATAATATAAATAAATATTATTTCTGAAACAAATCCACCGAACTTCTGACTGCATGTATTGTTGCAGTGTAATACATAGTACCTAAGAGATACTATATATGGGATAAAACTCAGTGATCTTCTAAACTAAACTGCAATGAAAACAAGCCTGTACACAGCAGGGCTTGATGTTGTGCTATTGTTGTATTATTGAGAAGAATGTAATGCTTCTCCCACAATCTACACATTATTTTATTGTCAGTGCTAACAGTTAGACAGTAACTAACATAAACAGATGTATCTTTTTTTTCCCACATGAATAGCTTAATAATATATTAAAGTACATTTTTAGATCTCAACATGTACGTGTAAATTCAATGACTCGAGATCGGGGTGGGGGGGCTGCCTTCATACATGCATATAGGTTTACTTTATCTGTACTTTCATCAGGAAAGTGCTGAACAAAAGACAAAAACATGCACCTTTTTCAGGACAAAACATCTCCAGCCAGGACCACAGTGTTCAAATGGTGTGGGCACATCACCTTGGATCCAGAACACTCATTCTCTCATTAGCTATTCCATCTTTGTAAGAGAGGTCTTAAATTCAATAACTCTCACTGGCAGGCCAATTTGTTTTTAACAGCTACACTCTTTGCAAGACACCTTGTACTGCAGTCATGGGGTTTTATTCATTTGAATCATATGGCTAAATATAATTATAGCCGTCAATTACTTTGTACTTTCAGAAACACAGAAAATGTCTTACACTGTATACAAGGCACCATTAGTGGAATTGTTTCCTTCTTAATTGGCAGGGATTGGAAGTGTTCTTCAGGTTTTTTGGATTTCTCATATGCTTGCCCTTCCCCCTCACTTCAGAAAGAGTTGATGCATTTTATCCAGTTACTTTTACATGTAAATACTTAAAAGAGCTGGGAAATCCAACCATATTATGGACTGTAATAATCTGAAGTAAGGCATTTAACCTCCAGAAAACATTATTTACTTATGCAGTCTTTGACTAGGTTAACCTTAAAATCTTTGCTAATCTATGGGACAGCATCAACAGAGAAGGTAAACCACCTCCTCATCAAGACTAACCTACAACCACCACGGTTAGGATATTCTCCTGAAATGCCCCCATCAGTTAAATGAGGTGAATACAGAACTCCTGTAC
>NW_010538213.1:29802-59738 GCF_000687285.1 Phaethon lepturus | reverse complement strand
CAGGAATGCATGTGGGGATGGGGGAGAGGGGAGTGAGACTGCCTGGACATCACAACTTTTCCTCTATGGCTGAGATAAATGAGCCCTGAATAATACTTGGAAAGAAAAAGTCAATGTAACCTTCCCTTCATGAAGCAGTCCTCCTAAAGCTACTGCCTAATTACCTTAGTCCTCTGAACTTAGACTGAATCTCCCTCCAGGGACCTTTAAAATATAGTCTCTCCTTTTATTCCTCAAGCCTGTAGGTAACAGACGTATTCAGTATTTACTAAACCCTAGAAATGCAGCTAGGTGACATGCATTCTGCTTCAGCATACAAGTCTTCCTAAACCCACAGAAGAACCTTCTTGCACTCTCAGTGGTGCAACTTATTGGCAGACTTAGAGCTTACCCTTATTTCCAGCATCTCCCCGGCTTGCTTCCCAAGCACACTGACAGAGGGCACCTCTCAGTCAATGAACAGGGTGTTGTCAACCTTACCCTGTTTTGCCTACACACTCGACAGTCATCTCACCCAGCCTTTAGGTGCATTAGCTAACAGCTATCATCTAACAGGACTTTACTTTCAGAGATGTAGGTATTACTAAATTTCTCTCCTTTTCTCTCTTCATGCAGAGTGTCTGAATTCCTGTTTTGTTTCAAGCAGTGGGGAATTATCAGCTGGCTGGGGTTTTTGGCTGGGGAGGGGGATTTTTTGTTTGGCTTTTTTTTTTCCCCCAATACTTTATGTCTGAGAATAGATTTGAGACATTTCTAAGAGTTTGCAACATTTGCCATGTTAGCTTTCACCAGAACTGTGTCACCAAGAACATACAATTCCAGTGATTATTAAATGTTTCCAACATATTCTTAGGAAACAATATCCTTGGAGAGTATGTTTGAACAAACTGACCTTCAGATTTCTTTCATATAACCTATGATTCAATAATAATGATTTTACAGCTCACCTCTGTAGTGGTAATTTTATTTACTTGATTTTTTTTTAATATACTTCCTAGAAACTCACCTGGCAGTCATTGCAAAATTGTATTAAAAATTATAAACAGATGGTTCTCCCAAATTGCTGGCTATCAAATTCATATGTCATCACCTTCTCAGAGATGGTTAACATAAACCAGAAATGCTCAGCACCCTTGAATAATAATTGGCTACACAAACTAGATTAATTATATGAAGACAGCTTTCAGCAACTCATATCATTAACTTACAATGAAAAGCAGCAAACTATTTGCAAACGTATTCTATGTCTCCAGAGTAAGAATCTCAACTATTTGCAGTGAATTTAAATTAGGTTCACAAGATTTTAAAGGAGTCAAAATGCCAAATGAAAACATCTTACCCAAAGCAGAATGACCTTGCAATAAAGGTTGATATTTGGTATTTTTATTATTTATTGTTTGTAAAATATTACTGTAGAATCAGAGATTTCATACAGCATATCATGTACCTCTTGAGTAATTCCTCTGATTTCAAAAAGAATTTTCAAGAATGTATTTACGGGTTGAATATAAATCCCCTTAACTACTACAAATTTTTAATCACCTAAAATAACCCACCTGAACTATGCAATTTAGAAGTCAAATATTACAACATAACAGTTTTCTATAATTATGGAAAATACTAATTATGTTGTCAGACTCCATTTAAAAACACATAGGCATTTCTTTAAAATCTGGATTCTAATTTAAGAGTATTTCCATTGAAGTAGACACCATTTTGTAAGCACAGATATAACATACATAACCAACTGAAAAAATATATCATACACTAGCAGGTCACTGTTTTAAGCCTATGAATTACAGATATAATATGAGAAATCTACAGTAAATGTAAATTGGAAAAGCTCTATTGCTGAGTTGAAAAATGGCCTTGTTTCTTAGAGACAAAAATGTCTTCTCACTTTTTAGGCTAAGTCAGATAACAAAACTGAAATGCATCCATCTTTTTTGAGAAATGTATTTTTTGAGAAAAAGTATTTTCAACAAGGTATAAGACCTCTATAATGTGGATAACTACCCTGCAGCATATCAAAATGTATTTTAACAAGTAGTTTAAAAAATAAAAATCTCTCATCTAATATCTCTAAATGATGTGAAGATCAAAAAGATTTCTAATTAATCATTGTTGGATGAAAGCTGAACTTTCATCAAGAACTATTTTAGGTATGTTTTTCAGATTAGTCATGTGTTTCGGAGAGCAAATCAGCACATAGAACATTAAAATTCATAGAAAGAGAGAAAATCTAATAATTGCCTAAAAGATCATGGGGAAGGGTCTATAAAACTGCTAAAATACTACTAAACATCTTCATTTCTGTGTACTAAAATAAACTAAACTATGTAGAGGCAAATGATTCACTGGTTTGCACATACTTACAAAAGAAAGTAACGCGACCGTTCTGCTTTGACACAGGCTTTACTCTTCCTAGGAACAGGGACAGATATAGTATTGTAGCTCTAACACCTTCTGTCCACAAGAAAAATATATCTGAAATTCCTATTTTTAATACCCTTTCCTCCTGTACTCCAGTACTTTAGCCCTGCTTCATGAAAGAATCCGAAGAAGACTGTAAAACACAGGATTCTTTGTTGCAGGAACAAAGAAAGCCAAAGAAAATATACCATCCCACAGATAAGACATTATTTTCATACGTAATTTCACAGACCTTTCTTCATTTCACTTTCTTATGTTTTGCCAATAACCTGCTAAATGGGTGGAAAGAAGGGGCAACTTTATTGTGCCAGTCCTTAGCGGAATATTATTCAAAAACATTCAAATGAGAAAAGCAGATGTGCTTGACTCGTAAGAATATTCGCTGTAGTGTGCAATTATATTTGAAAATAAACCATGTATAATGACTTCTGTGCTTCAAGTCTCTCAGACTTCAAAGCATAGTAAGTAACGTGCAACAAAAAGGTATTTAGAAATAGGGCAAGAATTGTCTGGAATAAGAGACTTTGCCTGAGGCACCTGGTGATGGAACAGCCTCAGTCGTGTAGTGAAGCAGCCTCGGTAGGAACACTGCCTGCCCACACACAATTCAGTGCAAGTTTTATGGAATTGGTCAGTGGAAAAAACACTCATGTCTGCCAGGCTGATATCCTTTAGTTTTTAAATTTCCCTTTCGATCACTGGTCATCAGGTGACTTCTATACACATCTTTGGAGAATAGGGGTGTCACGTCAGTGCTTGTAGGTCTCTCACCAAGAATGAAAATACCTTGATGCTTCTTTTGTGCCTTGAGCTATGAATGAGCTTACATGGGCTCCTTATTAAACTTCTTCCACTATGGTACTGGGGTAGTTGCTTTGCTTGCTAAAGAAAGTGCTCTTTACCTTTCGATTTGTAAAGGAAAGGAACTAAAGTAAGAAGAAAGCTCAGCATAAAGTATATAGGCACTTGTTGCAAAATAAGTGCTGTTTCAGAAAATACCTAAACACACAGAAATCCTTTCTGCAACTAGGAAAAAAAGATTTTCATTACAAACAGAATTGAGATAACATGAACATTTGTTTGATTAAATGACTGTAACATAAAAAGTGAGTTAATGAATTAGAAAAATCAGAAATCATACGAGATGGTAGCCTAAGAATTAAAAGCTAATTTATAAAAACTCAAAAGCTAATCTACTTGCTGTTAAAGGGGAAAAAAAGAGAAGGAATATATAAGGGTATTGAACCTAGCATTTACAAATGTTTATGTGAACATATGAAAATACAAAATTTCAAAGACAAATAGATTAAATGGTCATTTTAAAAGATTTAAGCTTTGGAATTAAAACATAAACACAAATTTTCTTCCCAATGCTTGTATAGAAAATTTTTGCATATACAAGAAGCCATAAGCAGAACTTAGGCACTGGGGCACTATGCTGTAGTAGCTCTGCACCTCCAGCTCCCCAAAGCTTTAAGATTGTACATCTTAAACTGGGAACTCCCCATCTCTCAAAACTCAGGGAAAAACTCTGAGGTGTCCCTGAAGAAAGCTTAACAAAGGAAACTTGTTCCCATGCAGAACAGTGAGAAGGATGGAAAGAACATTTAGGACATAATATAGGGTTTTCTAAATTTTGCCTGTGTCTTGGTGCCATAGCAGAAGGACACACTGAGCTCTGATCTGCTCCTATCGTCAGTCTCTCAAGCTTTTCCAGCAGGATGTGATTATGAATGTTCATTACACTGTTGGCAATCAGATGGATCACTTGAGGTTGACCATGAATAAAGAACCGGTCCTCTGCAGACTATTCAAACACTTCACGGATTGCTTGCAACCCATGAAATACATTTTGGGAATCCTTAAATGGAGCCTACACTGCTTGAAAGGATGGAAAATAATATGAGGGGACAAGAACATGGAGCAAAGGTACACCTGTGTTCTTCAGAAAAACACAACTTTTGATTCAACTTTTTCAAACCAGTAGATCAGGCAGAGTTGCAACTCTCACACAGTTCTATATGTTTTTCGTTTACACTGAAATCCACTTTACTAGTTAAAAACTATATAATGATTCCAGTACATCAAATAGTTGTGGATGGGGAAAAAACATCCAGAAACTATCTTATTCTAGTTATTTCAGATTAATTTCGTAACTCAAGGCACTAGGTCACTTTTTTGAACCTGAACACCCAGATTAATACTTTAGTGGCAGTAAAGCAGATAGTATAAACATGCCCTAGAGCTTTTACCACAAATCAGACTTGGTTTTTTGATCTTACCAGTATGAACAGCTTGTAAATGTTGTTCCCAAAAGACTGTAGCTGTCTTACGGCTGGATAACATTCTGCCTGGAAGCCTCCGGCTGGAACTGCTGACAGGGTTTCTTGCCAGTACATTTCTTCAAGCTTAAACATCCACTTAACTGTGACTGACTAGTCAGGGTACAGAATGACCACCAAGATGCCTTCAGAGTACTCTTTTTCATTTTTCTTACTTTGAATAAATAAAATTCGTCCTCATGTTCTCCACAGAGAAATAAAAGGGACAAGTTCTGAGTTTTTAAGTTTACCTCCTGTTTCTTTACTTTCCTTCAAGGTATCAACCTTTGAAAATGTTAAGGGAGGCATGAATTAAGGTTAGACAGGAGATAGAATGGTCTCTTCTCCCTTTCTAATTTGATAAAGGGCAGGCATGCTATAACCTTGATTACACCCCCTGATAAGACTTCTCTCCCACAGGCCATTTATGTTAAGTGAAAGTACTGGATAATAGAAGTCAATAAATATTGCATTTCTGTAGACTGTTCAGGCATGGAAGCTGGCAAATGAGCCTAGTGATGAATGTCATAAAAGTGAGTATTATATAATCAATAATCATTCAGAAGAAAAACGAAAAATTATTGAAAAAGGAACAAAGTACAATATGTCTATTATTCTCTGTATGCTTAGATTAAATAAACAATAAATGAAAGGAAATGAAAGAGGATAGTCACAGCAGGTTGCCATTAGAGATGTGTAACAGTTTAGATAGAACACTCTGCTGAGAGATCACGAAATAAAACAGGACGATTGCATAGCTGGGCTTGTTTATTTGCCCAGTTTTTAAAAAGAATGCCAGTCTCTGAGGAACAGATTAAAAAGATACCAGCAGGCAAAGGATTTGAGTGAGGCAGTGGACTAAAGAATATTATCAAATGCTGGCAATCAGCAGAGTAAACAAATAGCCAAGTGAAGTTGAACAGAAAGATACTTAAAATGAAAAAAACAGCAACTGAGCGTAAGACACACAGCCAGAGCCAATAGCCATTCATGGTCAAGCATAAGTGAAAAAAAGGACAAATGCAAGCAAAAGCTGGAAACAAGGGGAGGGAACAAAAAAAAAAAAGGACATGATAGTTACAATGATTGGGTAATAATGAACATAGAACAGAAATTAGGGGACTAATTTTAAATATCCTTCCACTGCAAAGGGACTTAAAGTTTAGCTATGATAAAATTACAATTAGTAGGATAAAACCTATGCTAGAAAAATGTTTTCATTGCAAAATCAAATACGCAAACTGAGGAACTGTGATTTACACACAGTTGTCTCTTACGTGTCTATATCTCACTAAATGTATCAGGGACCATATTTAAAACAAAAAAAAACAAACAAAAAAAACAACAACATGAATGTTGATTGAATGCTCTATCAGATTGATTCCCCCAAGTATTTGTGTGGTTGTGGGTTTGGGTTTAGGCAGGTTTCTTTTCATAATTTAAATTTTTTGTGGGGCTGCTTTTCTCACACATTCTTTCACTACAGTTTTTTTAGAATTTTCTTGTGTTTCATTTGTTCAATATGACTTTCTAGAATTTTGTTTTCAGGAAAAAAATAATTATAACATATATGTGCATTTTTGTATCTGTATAAATACATACATGAACCCTCACTGTCAGTACCGCAAAATAAATGCATTCTACTTAAGCTAGACACTGGTTTACTTTATATTAGCAGAGCATTGACCATGTTAGATATGGAATTATTGAGAGGACAGAAGAAACTGGTAATAAACAGTAGGTAATGGGCACTGGAACTACATATTGACTGCAGAGAGGCAGTTAGGAAGATGTCTGGAAAATAGGTATTTTGTATATATAACTATTCCTTTAATCCTGTTTCAACCACTGAATTCAAAGAATATTGATATAATACAGTTACAAAGTTACAAAAGTTACAGAAAATCTGCCCAGCCTGTGGAAATCTTTTCTATCACACATAACAATCTTTGTAGCTACAGCCTATCCTCCTTAACCGGTGGAGTACTTGCATATTTCTCCCCTTTTTTCCTATTTCCTTCCAACCGATTCAGATATTTCTGGTACTGAGGTGCTTAGGACTGTACACAATAATAGATGTGTGGTCTAGCCAGTGAAATAGGGTCTGTCATCTCTGAACAGTGACGTGATGCCCTTTCTGTGCAGGCAGCATTAATTATAAAATATTTTTCTGAACGCTCTTATTCTACCATACAGCTTAGTGGGAAGAAAGCTCATCCTGCCATTTCGGCATCTCACCCTGAATACCACTGCAATCAGTGTGGTGTAAAAGGAAGAGCATCCAACAAGAACTTGAAACATGGAGATATTTTAATACGTGTTTATTAGTAAGCTGTTTATTATGCATGTAAGTGGATACAGATGTCAGTTTTTCCGTGCTACATAAATTTGCGTGATGAATATATTTAATTTTGCTTTTGAATTTTTTTATTCAGCAGATGCCAGATCTTCTCTTTATATGGAAATATTAATTGATATTAGGAAATTATGTAAAGATATCTTTGTTATGCACAGTTAATATTTCTGTCATGATTAAAGCACCTCATTAAGAGTACAGTACCAGGTCAAAAAAAAGTCTGTAAATGTGTATTATATGAATGACTGTCTGAGACATGACCCACAGCCTATAGAAATCAGTGCAAAGACTACTATTGCCAACAGAATAATTGGACTTATATTTCATTTCATAGTGTTTCATAGGTGCATTAGAAGGTAAGTGTTTTTTATCATGTCTACTCAAATAACCGTACTGTTAAATCTCCATTCCTCTAAGAATAAACAAATAATTACCTTCACCTGTCCTTTTTGTCTGTCAAAAAAAGAAGTTTAATATCCTTAATATCCTTATTAAGTCCAAACATCCTGAATATAATTAGACAACTTCTGGTTTCACAAGAAAAAATTAAATAGTAGCAAAAATCAGTATGTCCCGTCTGCTTCCATGGGAAGCAATTAACCCTTGAAATAAATTTCTGCTTACATGTTCCCAAACATTATTGCAACACACAAATATATATTAAATAATTTTTTCTCTTTCTCTTAATTTCTTTGTCTACTTTGTTTCATATTTTACAAATTTAACATTTCAAGATAGCATATTATGTCCTTAAAATGAGGTTGATGGTTTAAAAATATTTAATTCTCGGTACAGATGATTACCATTAAATCTGTTCTATTAATAATTGTGCTATTTATAGGTAATTGATTTAAAGGAACTTCTTGGTACATCCAAAGAGTAATTTTCAGTAAAACTTCCCATCTACACTAGATATTAATTACCCCATACTATTACAGACTTTTTTTTTCTTTAAATGCCCCAATTGACCCTTAAATTGGACTGAATATGCCTTGTCCTTATGCAATCTTCTCCTCAGTCACACAGTCTGGCATATCCATAGTGCATTCTATAGCTGTAAGGATTTTTACAGATTTCCTGAGAGAACAATTTTGCTTTTTTTTTGTTGTTTTGTTTTTTGTTTTGATTTGGTTTATTTTGTTTCAGGTATAAGCATAATATTTATAAGTTAATATCCATAGAGAGTAGTCTGAACTTCAGGATTTCCAAATAAATAAACAAAACACTGAATCATATGGGAGGAAAGCAGTCTTTAGCATGAACTATTATTTATACATTTACTGTCAGGTATTGTATCAGACCTAGACATTTACAAATCCAAATCCTACACATTGCTGTTGAAACTCAAGAAGTAGAAGACAGAATTGTGTTCTAGTATCACAGCAATACTTAAGAATTAAATGCAGATCTTCGTTACTGCTGTCTCCATTAACATACAACAACATAAGTTCTACACATAAAAATGATGTATTTATTGCCTCTCAAAGACCACAGCCTGAACTACGTTTATCCCTTTCTTCAAGCACCTGAATTTCCAAGGCAGAAGCTTAGGCTCCATAGCTCATCAGTGGATATGGACATTTATCTCCAAAGGACAAATTGAAAATAATGACCGAGCAAGTAATCTTTCTGGATGTTTCTGGACTTTTGCTTACACTCTATATGCTGTGTAAGATCATTACTGTGGGGGTTAGTCAATGTAAGACTTTTTGTACCAGGTCACACCTTGCCCATTAGTTTCTGAGAGTGATCAATGGCAGGTAACTAGAAAACGGTGCAAGAACAGAACAAATTTAAAGCAGTATTTCTATGTTTAAGTCTCCCCATCATTTGTTCCTCTGGAACATTTGAAGTTGGAGATAATATCTTTATGTTTAATTGTCTCAGATACATTTTTCTTCAATTAATTTGTACACAGAGGTTTTGAACCCTGTAAGATTTTGGCATCCTTTATATCTTGTGACCATGAGTTTCATAGTTTAACTATGCACACTTTGAAGTTACATCTTTTTGCTAGATTGAACTTGCCACCCCATGTATTTAAGTGATATACAGGTCCATGCCTACATTAATGTTTTGACTTGGATCAGAAATGTGCTTCTAAAGCAAATCTGATCATCCCCACTTACCAGTCTTGGATTCAACACAGCAGGGAGGTCTCAGTGTGCTACTAGATTGCTCTTGGGCAAAACTGAACTTGAAGATTGAGCCTTGTGAAGCCATCAGACGTGTTCCACCCACAAAGGGGCATTTCCATCAGTTCACAGCACCAGGCTAGAATCAGTCTGGAGTACTCTCTCCCAACAAAATGTGTGCAATAGGGGGCTTGAAAGCCATCTCCCTTCACAGACCTGCTCCTACTATGCCACATTACTTGCTAATTTAATCATAGCCTACTTTACCTCATGAATTGTGGAAAGGAATTATTTTCCATCCTGTTTTAGGAGGTCTTTTTCCATTTTGCAGTTAAATACAGCAATACTTTCATTAGATTACAGGCTACTACAATTTGTCTTTCTGTACACCAGTTTTGTTCCCTCCCTCAGGGTTAAACAGTATTTCATGCTGGGAGAAACATCTGAAAAGCCCATGCCTGCACAGAACAGAGGACAACATTAGACATTTACTTTCTCTTTTTCTTCCCTTGGTGAGAAAAAGAGAACAGTGTTACTGCTACTTCTGTACTGAAAGTCACAGCTGGATTGGTTTATAACTCAGGTGTCTGACTACGCTAACAGTTGCATTGCAATGATTATTTGGATATTCAAGACATTTTGCCATCTATGACAGGCTCTGTTAGAGCTTTATCTTTTTTTTTCTTTTTTTTTTAATGTAACTTTAAAGATAAGACAAAGGAAATTCTAAGATTGCAAGTCATCTTACTATAGGGATGCCAGTGATCCCTTAGAAATGGAATTAGCTACTGAATAGTGGAAAATTTTTTACAGGTGTACTATATATGTTGACAAGACCCTGTACATTTTCAAGAAAAAAAGAACTAAAACCAACACAGTCTTTTAAAATACTGCTTGGAGATTTTTAACTTTTTCAACAATAACCAAATAGCCATCTTCCTTTCTTTCTGTATTGACATCTCATGTGACAGAGTGCTGAGGACAGTGACAAATATTTTAATATAATTGTATCTTCTTCATTAATGTCATGCAGAAATTTCCTCCTTCACTCAAGACTAAGGAAGATAAAATCACAAGAATTGTCAAATCTATTAAGATCGTCTAGGTGAAACAGTAACAATTAATCCAATACTAGGTCATTCACTTGACCGGTTCCCTAAGAATACATAGAAAAGACATCATATTTCATATTTCCTTTACTTTTTTGCAATTCACCACGAGTGCAAAGCAAAAGAAAGGAAGATATGCCAAAAGCATATTTTGATGTTCAGCTTCCCATTGCTTGCAAAAGAAAATTAAGCCAGCAGATCATTTAATAGTAAGGTGATAGTAGACTACTAACTAAATACTAAGAAACAGGAAACTTTCCTCTGAATTCCCATGGTACTAGTTTCTACCTATTTTGTTTTGGGTTGTTTTGGGTTTTTGTTTGTTCTAGTATAAATAGTTTTGACATTTACAGTGCTCTTTTAGAGTCCCTTTATTCCCTGTTATCAGGTTCAAAGGAGATTATGCCAATGTCAAGGTTTTTTTCTTTTACAACATAAGGTTATCCTATTCACTTTTTAACAACTGCTTAACACCACCATATACCTGCAGACTGAGCTCCAGTCCAGTACCAAATCTTTCATTTCTGAGAATGTTGCTAGCTATGTCATCTAAATGTACAAAGATTTTAGAATCATTTTGAAGTGCAGTAAGCATGTAATAGGTTGCTATTACCCAAGTTAAATTTAGTAAGCTGAAATAATGATCTCTTTTTTAAAGGATATGCATGAGGTTTTATATGCCCATATTATTGTTGTCTACAAGAGGCTTAAGAGAGTTTTTGAAAGTTTTTTCTAAAAAGAATCCACAACACAAGAAACTTTTATTTTAATTTCACTAATTCATTATGAAATTCTCATTAATCATTAAATGCATTAGTCTAAATGGAGATTACTGGTAGGCAATATAGAACTGTAATTTGCCTATTTCTTGGAACAAAGAGCTTTTTTCATGTGTGAAGATTTATCCTATGTTATTATTCATCTTTATAATCAGATTTTAATGGAAAAGAAAAAAACACAGCATCTGTCTGTTCGGAAGAGCATCTAAAAATTCAAAATAAAAAAGTATGTCCTCGTTCCTTCTGGGATAGTTAATTTTCTTCATAGAAGCTAGTGTGAGGCTATGTTTTGGATTTGGGATGAGAAAATTTTGATAAGGTGCTGATGTTTTGAGTTGTTGCGAAGCAGTCAAGGACAGTCCAGCTTCTCGTGCTGAGCTGCCAGCGAGCAGGCTGGGGGTGCACGGGGAGCTGGGAGGGGACACAGCCGGGACAGTTGACCCAGGCTGGCCAAAGAGATACTCCACACTATATGACATCATACTCGGTATACAAAGTTGGGACGAAGAATGAGGGGGTGGAGGGATATTTGGAGTGATGGCATCTGTCTTCCCAAGAAACCATTACGCATGATGAAGCCCTACTTCCCTGGAGATGGCTGAACCCCTGCCTGCCCATGGGGAGTGGTGAATGGATTCCTTGTTTTGCTCTGCTTGTGTGGGCAGCTTTTGCTTTGCCTATTAAACTGCCTTTATGTCAGCCCACGGGTTTCCTCACTTTTACTCTTCTAATTCTCTCCCCTCTCCCACCGTGGGGGAGTGAGAAAGCGGCTGCGTGGGGCTTAGCTGCTGGCTGGGGCTAAACCACAACAAAGTGTTACATAGTTTTGAAAGCTGTTAGCATCTAGAAAATACTAACAATTCAGTTAATTATCATAGTCAGCTTCTTATATTAAACCTCTATATAATAGTATATTAAGAAAGAGAACTCCCTATGGCCATATTCTGGAAACAGCTGTGTATAGCAGCTTTCTGGGTTTTACCCACAATATGCATATATGTAAGGGAAATTCTGTAATTTTGCGGCCTATTGCAGGGTAGTCTTGCAGATAAGCAAGACTTTACTCCTGTACAAAATTACAAGATTTTTCCTGATAACAAGTGTTAGTACAAACCCTTCTGGAAGGAAAAAAAATCTAATCTTCAAAGTGCATGTCATGCCTGGAGAGACCCAAAGTTACCTGTCTACCTCACCACATAGACTTTGAGTCTGTTTATTCCTACAGAACAGCCACAAATAGAAACTTCTTCATGGTAAGAATTGGGCTGATGTACCTAAAACACATATAACTAACAGAACTTCCCTGAATTTAGGGCATTTGAGGCCACATGATGCTTAGTCTATACATAAGTAAAAGCAGAAAATTAATTGATAAGACAATATATACACAAGTTCCCCTCATCTCTGAGGGGAGGAAATGAAAAATGGATGAGAAGAAAATTAAGTATGTGATTAAGGCTGACAGAGGCTATCAGAATATGAGACAAAGTGCCAGGAAGAAAAGAAGGAAGAAAATAAAAATTCAGGTGATGGTGGAGGAGGAAAGAGTTAGTGTGAAGCAAGAAATTCTGTACCAGCTGAGATGTTAAGTTACAATGAAAAAAAATTACATCCCACACTTTGAAATTAGTATCCCAAAATAGGTTATAGAGAAGAATTGTGAGATGAGAAAAATATTCCAGTGACCAGACATTTCTTAAGCATATTTTATGATAAGAACCAAATTTAGAATCTTGACAAGATTTTTATACTTCATGATTGTTCATTTTCCTTACTAAGCTCTTGTTCTGGAAGCTCTAAGGTAAATGGATTATCTCACATTACCTTTTTCTACCTTCCTATTAATTTCCTGAGGAGTTAAAAAAGGCCAGAAGGATGGCCTTTAGATGACCTTTAGATGATGCATATAAATTACAATCTTAATTGGTTTCCTAATATGGCAGGAGGATATACTGTTCTATAATTCTATGGATCAACACTAGTGTCTTTACTGATGACAATTAATTGACAGTTTTCTAACTCACATTACCGGATACTGTCTCTGAGACTGCAGTCTATTCAATTTCACTATTTATAGCCTTTTGACTATAGTTTTCTTATATTTAAATTTTACAGATTTTTCTTTCTTTCCTGTCACCTGATAAAATGACATGATTTTTTGATGTTACAGACTGAAGTGCATACAGTGACATGATAACAAGTGAGATGAAACCTTTTGTCAGCACTGAGGAATATACCCATTGTTCTAATGTTTAGCATTATGTACTTTTGGAAGAGGTGATTGAATAATTGATTTTTTAGTTTTTTGGACAAACTGACAAATAAGTTTTTTAATTTCATTAGCTGTTTTCAATATCTGGAAAACATTTTGATATTTTTTAAATTTGAAAATAAAATTTTAAAATATGAAATTTTCATGCAAAAATCATTGGCGCTATATTTCAGCTTTTTGAGAATAAATCTTTTCACTTGAAAGTCAGAACTTAAATTTGCTTTTTAAGTGATTTAATTCTGAGCACCATTTTTCAATATTTACTTTTTCTTAGGGAGATTTTTAAAGAGCAAGCTGGTTAAATGAACCTTTCTTCTGTCTTGAATCTTTTCTCCTGTGTTACTAAACAGAAAGTGTCATATTCAATGCTATAAATAGTCAGGAAAGATAGCAGATTGCATGATATTTCATTCCAGATGATAATGCCTTTTACAGAATATTTCTCTGACAAATATGGGAATTATTTAAATATAAAGAGTGGACCAGCAGTCTTAATCTTTTTCTTAGTCTAAGAAATCTTAATCTTAATTTAAGAAATCTTCATATTCTTAATCTTAATCTAAGAAACTTTTAAATTACTTTTCAAAATTACATTCTGTTGATACCAGGATATTTTAAATTCTATTTTTATTTTTAAAATTGCATGTTAAGAATTTATTTTAGGATCTTTCCACAGTTGTCTCTTACAATAAATTGTTCCATAATCTTCCAATCAACCAGACATCTAGAAAACATCTAAAAAATCCCACTATTTAACAAAGTTTGTTCTTCCAGGGAATCAAATATGTTGCTATCACTATATTAAAATAACTCATTTGCAGTACCTGTAATCTTTTCTCTGGTTCATTCTTTGCTAAGGTTGTGGAAAAAATTTATTCTAATTGAACAAGTCAATTACATTGCTTGCAAAATTCTTAGGGTCAGGATTTGGATCGAGTGGTCAAATACATTCCTGGACTACAAGTAGCTGATTAAAGAGACTTTGTTCTTACACCACAGTCACATTCTAAATATTTGTAATATGCTAAACTCCTCTCAGAAAACATCCATTTCCATGCATACATTTTGTTTTCTAAGCTTCGGGAATTAACATAAAATGTGTGGCAAATCTTAAGGATTGAGAGAGCTATTATAGAAGTCATGAACAAAGAGACATTTATGTTATGCCAATAAGCACTTTTTTAGGAGTAAAATATCAGTGTCATATTTGGTTATGTGCTCATCTCAGCACATAACCACAATATATTCTGTGCTTGATATGAAACAGAAATCATCATCTGAGTACAGTGATATCTTTTAGTCTCTTACAGAAACCTACTTTGATCAGATGCACTATTTTTGCAGTTTTAAGTGGTCTTACCCATTTTTGCCAAGGCAATGATTATACAGAGGGATCAGTGTGAACTCTGAACTTGGATGAACCCCACCATTTATAATGCTTTAGTAAATTGAATACAGACCACTTTTTTTCAGTTTACACTGAAATTTTCTGTTTATTACAAGTATAGCTCTATTAGAAAAAAGTGTTCAAAATAAGACACAAAAATATAAATGTTCAGTAAAATGAGAAATGGGAATATGCAGGTCAGGTTGTTCTTACATCTCTAAAATAAATTGTAAAAAAAAAAAATCAACATAAGTACAATAACAGCTGATTGAGTGATTCAAGGATTCTAAGACAGGAAATGAGAGGAACATAATTTAGTGGTTAAAATTAATTAGCTACATTATTTTGTACTTCTCATGCATTCACCAGTCCTTGAAATTGCAAGAACATAAGTTGACAACAATAACCCTGATAAGTGATTTTATATGCACAAGAAATATTTCAGATAAGCATTATCCAAACACGTAAAATTTGTGGGTTACTTTTTCTTTTTGTGCTATTTTCATTTAGTTGATTAGACTTTTGGAACTGCAACAGTCTTGGGAAATTTTAGACATTTCACTCATTGTTTTCCTTTTACATTCACCTCTCCGATCTTATGCTTTACAAGAAATACTTTGTTTCAAAGGACAATCAGGTTTTTTTAGACAGAGAGGTTATTTTAACAACTCGGGTGAAGAACAGAGCTGTTTTGAAATACACATTTCAATAAATACCTATTCATTTTACATCCAAAAAGGTGCAGAGAGTCTTCAGTTTCTAGAAAAACAGAAATAGCTGACAGGGTTTCAAAAGACCCCAAATCTGATTCCTTATTTTTGGACTGTATATTGTTATAAGTGAAATTCCTCTGCATGTAATCAATAAACTTGTATAGTTAAATTAATTTTTCCATACTCAGTCAAAAAAACGGATTTTTTAAAGCCTTATTTTCCCTTGATATGAATATATCTGGTAATTCTGTGTAATTATATCAATTAACAGCAAGCCACCTTTGGTACTCCATAATTTACTCTCTATTATATTCTACTGTTTATGTATAAAGTGATATTTCACTGTATGGAATTGAGGGAGACCATAAACAAAACATCAAAACACAGCAGTTTAAAGCTATACCATTAGGTATACAACATTTTATGTTGTACAATACAAACAGTACACAATTTAGAGAGCAGGAGATAAGACCAGGAAACTGAAGTCTTTGATTGTATATGTGGTTCTGATAACTGTTTACAATAATACTCTTCATCTATAGAATGGAGGTAGTAACGCTTAACAATCTTTGTTAAGGATATTGAGATTCATGTATTAAAAAAATCTTATATGTAAGCTCACACAGTTTTTAAAGTATGCATCACAATAACCAGGGAGGTGAGATAAGTTTAATAGTACGTTTGACTATTTCTCCTTGCATTCTCTCTCCCCATATTTTCAATAATCAAACCCAAGTGTAACAACAATAAATAAAAAAGGAGTTTTCTCTTAAATGAATAGGTCGAAATGGTGCTTATTAGATTTGTATAGCTCTCAGTCCACAATAAATCTTTGGTTTTGAAGCTGACTTGATTCTTTAATTAAGCTTGAATTTAATTCTTGCTTCTAAATTGGACCAGGAAAAATGCAAAAGTTATACATAATTTAATCTCCTATTACTGTATTTCTATTCAAAGCTGTTCTTCATTAACAGCTCAGCTATTGAATTAACCAGCATGGGACAACCCAAAAATATGCATATTGAATCTGTCATTTCAACCAAAATAATTCTCTTTGACCTCAGAATCAGACCTGAAGTGCTGAAATCATGTTAGGAAATAATCCAATCCATAAACTCTATGTATTTTGTTCTTATGTATTTCCAATAGAGAAGCGATTTTATAACTATGTTAAAAACAGGCTTGGACTGCCTTAAGAAATACTTTAGGAGATAGTTATAAATAGCAGTTTCTTCATGCCTCAGTTGAAACACCCAGGTAAAATTAGGGACTGCTTTAGAAGAATTCTCAAGCAACAGCTATTAATTTCTTTAATAGAGATATTAATTACTTCTTTGCAATTTCTCAAAGTAAGACAACATTCAAATAATACATGACTAATATATACCAAGGGTAGTATTAAAAGAATTAAACACCCATGTATTTATTTCTTCTCAGTTTTTAAATTATTTCTTAATACTGTACATGAAAATAATTTTAATTCCAGGGTAAGGGCTTTAATTTTTTGTTCAGTGTGTGTGCATTTACTCACGTAAGGCTGATAAACTTTCCCTGTACAGAAACTGAAAAGGGATTCTTTACTTCAGCCCCTCTGGTACTTCTGATAAAAGAAGTATCATTTCTGACAGTGATAAACCCATCTAATTTGTTTTTTCCTTTTTGCTTTTCGTTCTCTTTTGAGTGGCTTCAGAAGAAGGTGGTTGCATTTGAAAATTGTGTCAAGTGAGGGAGAGGCTTTAGGTTTTTCAGAGCACACCACACTTCTTAATATCTTATGCCCCAACCATAAATGAGTTCTGAGAGATGCGTAGGGATCACAGTGCAGTGGTTGAGGAGCAGCCTGATGTGATGTTCTCTGGAAACAAAGATACCTCCCAGAATTTGTACCTCAATGGTATCTTATGGGTACAATTGCAATTTACACTGTACATGAAGTAAGATTGTACATTTGAAATATCAGTGCCTTTTAAGTAATTATAGAAATAAAATTGATAAATCAAATAATGTATTTTCTAAAGACAGAATTTAAGAACATATTTAAGCATAACTTCAGCTATCTGAAGAGACGTCAGAGCAAAGTGAATGGCATATTATCCAAATGTTTATATGTTTCAAGCTTGGCAAGCATCAGAGAAAGGTAACGTAAATTAGATGTTTTTTGTCCACAGGATGTAATAAGAATAATGTATATGTAATGAAACTACCATCCACCAACTTTTATTGAAGGTATTTCTGAGACTAATTCTGAAATCAACTTTTAAAAAGTTTTATAATGACAGATCATGACAAGGCTGCCCCAATACAACAGAATAACAGGGGAACAGGAATGATCACTTCCATTTTATGAGTAGTTAGAAATGGTTTAGGTTTTTATTTGTCAAGAATTGTCACCAAAAGCTAAAAAAGTTCAACATGAAACATGTTGTTCTACCAAGAAGTCAAGGTGAAGAAGAATGAAGTATGGCTGAAATGAGACTTTACATACAAATCACAATATTAGCAAAACTAAATGCTCTATGCTTTGGTTATAAAGTCACACTTACAGCAATTACTGTTCATTTTTTGTTGTTGTTGTCATTAGACATATTAACATATCTAAGGTCCTTCTCCAAGTTTAAATGAGTAGAATTTAAATACATTGATTTTTTACTAGATTTCTGCAAAGAAAAGGTTTAGAAAACCGCTCCCTTCTTAATACCTTCTGAAAATACTGGCTGGTTTCAGTTAAACTTGACACAAAGCTAGAAATTTTGAGATAGGAGTACCCCAACTAAGAAGCTGATTTTGCCATGAACTCCAGCTGTACAGGCTACTAAAAAGAAGAGATGATGGTAAAAACATTATAAATTCTACTGCTTAGTCAGCACGTCTCCTTAGATACCAGAGGGTCCAAATATGAAAGAAAACAGATGGACATCTCACCTGTGTTTCTGGTTGTAGGAGGCACTAATCATGTTCCGTGCTTTACAAGGTCCTTAACTTGGAAAAAAATGGGGCTACTGAGTGCTTAGGGGCCAAGGAATGAGATTAGTGTTCATAAGCTATCCCTGACTGCATGTCTGTGAGAAGCCCAGGATAGCCCTAAATCCCCAGAATGCCATCTTTGCCCTACCAATGCAAGCATGTAAGACTGATCTAGATGAGAAATGTCATTTGAGCTCAGTTGGGTTTAGTCATCTGTTTCTCTAATTGGACTTCTAATGACTTTTGTCCTATGACCCTGAACATCTCACATACGTTTCTCCCAGAAAACAACCTGGCTTTGAATTTATTTTTTTAATTTACTCCTGTGTTTTCCTGTGGAAACAATGCTTATAAGAAATTCTTTCAATATAGATGACTCTGTACCTGTGTTTTGAATCTGCTGCTGAATTTTGTATTAATCTGGCTATGACAGATGGTTCAAGTTTCCTAAGACGTGGAGAGATAATGTTCAAGCATACAGATTTCCCCAGTAATTTTTGATAGCAGTGGATGTGATGTCTGCAAACAGGAATATGCAGGAAATATTTTTAGAAATCATTCCTCAAGTCACACAACAAAGGGATATACAACTGAAATGCATGCAGAACTATTTGGGGTTTTTTTATGATTTGCCCAGTATCACTACTAGTGATATATTCATGTCTGCAAATTAATTTCTTTTCCACAGAATTTAGAAAATGGTGCCATTAATAATGCACAATAATAGTAAAATCCAGCTCTTTTCATGGCTAATAACAAAGGGAAAAACAAGGTCTCCTTAAAAGTAAGTAAATATCCTATCCATGACAAAGAGATGAAAAAGAGTCTTAAAAGATGCCACTTCAGAACCACATTTCACATTTGACAGGTGATTTTGTTGATTAAGCTGTGATCAAGAGGTACCATCACTGACTAAAATAGGGTTTAATAGGGTATTTCAAAGAAAAAGAAATTTTTTCAGTTGGGAGAGACATATTCAGTGAAAATGTCCATCTTTCTATTATTTTATATTGCCTTGCCTTTAGTTTTCATTTCTTTATTTAAAAGCTGTTAAACCATTTCTCAGAATTGTTTTTCTCTTTTCACAAAGATAGTTTTAAGGAACAGCTCACACATTTTAAATGCTTTTTAAAGGCATTTATAGAAGTGATTTCTCAGGATCCTCCTACAAGTTACTCATCTTCAATACTGAAGATTACGTCTGTTCCTTTTCTCCATAATAATTGAAAAGCTTACTGAAAAAAGTGCAAAAGTATATAATGCTTAAAATTAGAGTATATCTGTTTTGTTTCCTCCAAAATTAATGGAAAAACTCCCACAATTTCAGTACAAGTGATATATGGTTCCCTGTTTTGTTTTTAGACAGCCAGATCTGCTACAGGAGTAAGCTAATAAGGCCATTCCCAGTGCTCTGCTGTCATCAAATATAGGAATGCATAAACAAGGAAAGAAACAAAAAAAAAAAGCTAATTTTATGTGTCCATTAGAAATTTCAATGGTGGAAAAAGAAATATTGTTTTCAACTTCCAAGTCCTGTTAAATATAAGCAATCACAAAAATAATAAAAAAACTTAAGAAAGCCAGATGTATTTCTAAAAATAATACTATTGACAAACATTTCTTGAGATTTTTTTATATATAAATACAAAAAATTGTGCAATTACAGCACTGAAAAGACTGCAGCTAGTCCACACAGTCTTATTTTTAGGAACACAAAATACTAATTTTTAACATTACTAAGTTTTAACACTCATAAATGCAAATTTGTTTCTTCATAGAGAACCTGCTGTGTGCACATAATGTTTGCAGACTTTTTTCTATTCCATAAAGTATTGGATAATGAAGCACCACAATCAGTTTATAAGTTTTGACAATTATCAGCCTGATGGTATAAATTAGTGACCTAAGCGAAGCATAGAAAAAAATAATTGTCACAAATGAAAACTTTCAACATTAAAATGCATTGTTTTATTATTATCAATAAAGCACAATCTGAAAATGCTCTCTCCCTCCCAATGGACGGCAGCGGCTGTTGGCTAGGACGTACTGGTGAAGAGAGGTATTGAACCACCACCCGCATTTTTCATCAGGCTGACCTCCAGGAGGGGACACTGTGAAATGTGACAGGGCTTCATCTGTACCGGTTTCCTTGACTCCACAACTCAGGTGCCTCAGTGGACCTCGTACAGGGCTTTCACAGCACCCACTACCAAGCCAGATCTTCCCAAATGGTCTCCTCTGCCAGCTCCAACCTGGGCTCACTCGTGTATTCTCTCATCCTCTGGAAGGCCCCCAAAGAGAAGCCTGGTTCTGCAAAGTCTCCAGCGTGCCGCGTTTCCCAGGCATTTGGTCCATATGTACAATATAAAGTGTAATGCTAATACACATTCAGATGTGTTTTCAGAGCTTTATGGCTCCAGCTTAGTATCCCCAAAAGCACCAAAACAGCCATAACATTTGCTGTTTAAAAAAACCTGCTTTATTCCCACAACTGCCTAGAATATTATCAGTAACTTTAAGCATCTTTATGAGCAGGTGAAATGTGTCTTTTTCTCCTATTTTCTCCATTTCCAGACTACCCTTCCCAGCACCTGATTGTTCAGAATCTCTTGCAATGAAATCACAAATCCAGTCAAGTTAAAAAGAAAGACTGTTTAGGTAAAACAATATAACAGATTAGTTTAATCTACTTTTGCTGAAATCTGGCACATCTATCATCACTTTATTCATGTATACAAATAAAAAACCTGAAGATCTTCCCTGACTGCATATTTCTTTGACTCATTACATTGAGTGTTCTCAATCTGAATATTCTTGGGGCAAATTATGGTCAAGTAATCTTAATCTGATGAGAGCCACTGTTCCAAAACTGGTGAGGGGCCATGCACAGATCTCTTCCAGAAAATGTTCACACTCCCTAAACTTGTGTATTGAAAATGAGACAAGCCAGAAGCATGGACTGTGTGGGAAAGGATGTTAAACAGAAGACACTGGAATGATTTTATTAGCCTTGTTACCTGAGCAGACTGTGGACTCTCAACTTGCATGTGAACCACAAGCTGGTTGGCAAAAGCAAGCTAATAGTTTCTAAATTTCTATCCGTTCACTTTGTGATTTTCAACAATCTGCAGAAGAATAATCCTCTGAAAAAGAAACGCCCCACAGCAAACATTCCTGAAGAACCATAACCGTATCTGGAGCTTTCACCACCAAGGATTGCATGGAAGAGGGCACTGAGCAGAAAACTGAATTATAAATACATTGGCTTGCTTAGATAAGCAAGAAGGTAAATCCATCTGTGATTACAAATGACAATATAAGCAAAGCCATTAGCAGGATTTTGGGGTAGTCTTTGCTCATGAATCACACCCTCAAAACTAGGGTGACAAGCTGGACTGCAGCTGCTAATATGGTCTAGCAGCTAGATATATTTCGGTACTGCTGATAAATAAACTATGACTGTATAATGTCCAGTCTATTCAGCAGCATGAAATGATCTAAACTAAAAATTAAGAGAGGATTCAGAGTAATACATGATTGTTTACATAGTTTCAGTCAAACATAAGATTAGCCTGAACAGAAATGCTTATGCGTTTTGATTAGAAGCATGATTAATCCAGCCAGTATGGAGAGAGAGGAAGAAATTTCATTTTTAATAGTTCAATTTGTTTTGGATGCCATGATCATATGTAAGGATGGTGAGACATAGGTATTGTAAACTAGTTCAGAAATAGCAAAGAGCATATCTTGTGTGCAAATCTCCGAGTTTCAGAGTCAACACTCAGACCAGGCAGGGCTGTATGAGGTCTGGAATATGATATAGAAGAAGGTAAAAAGGACTGGCACCTGCATGCAGAAAATAGCTGTGACATTATCAGATGATCCTGAGAAACCAACACAAACCGGAACATCTGTATGGATCTATCTGCTTGTTGTTGTGTGTTGGTAGATGAAGTGCAAAAAATTTCTGAACTAAAAGCTTAGACCTAGGAATATACAGTGTAACCTAAGAAGGTGATTAATTATTTCTAGCTCTAGACATATTTATGTACCCAATATTGGAAAGGAGAGAGTTGGAAAACACTTGCAAGCACTGTAAGATTTTTAGCTTGGTAGTCACGTCCATCATTGTTTCTGCTTTTATTGAGATACGTGTCCTAATCAACATCACTCAAATATTTCATGAGGTTAGAAAGATGGGTAAGCATTGAGAATCTCAAATAAGTGGGGAATATGTGCCTTAGAGTAAAAAATGTGTGCCCTTCACTAGAGGCAACTGGTTGCCAGTAGGAGATAGAAAACTATTTAATCCTTTCCTCTCACCCCATCATCCAACTGTCTAGAATCTCATTCTTTCTATAACTGTCAGTATAAAGGCAAATGATTTGTCATTTGTCATGACAAGTTGCAATATATAAAGCTTATTCTGAAAAGCAGAAGTCTCACTGAGGTGACAAAAACTATTCAGAAAACTAAAAGAAAGGTCATGTCATGTGGCTGATGTTCCAGCAAGTGTGGTATGTGCTAAAGAATAATTTCCACATTTCTAGCTTTTGTGGAGAGATGTTTTAGCAGCTGAAATAAGAGAGACGTAATGGTTGGTGAGCAGTGCCATGTTTAGTCTTCTCTTGAAAACTTTTTTGAACACAGAAGAATCTACTGTAAGGAACTTCTTTCAAATAAACACAGCATATCAGTGTTTCTTCTGCCTCCTAAATTAATATACTTAAAAGTTATTTTTAAATGCACCTTTTATCAAACTTTGCCTTTTTGAAAATATTTCAGGAAAAATTCTGCACACGTAACATGTACTTGTTTTTTTTCAGAAATTAAGATGCTATTCAATGTGTGAAGATCTATAATCACACAAAACTATGCATTTTATAAAAATTGTTCAGAATATGATGCTACATTCTAGATCCCTGTTATAAAACCATCTTTCATAAGATAAACTCAGATTTGCCATCTAAGTCTTGATTAAACTATTAATAGCTTGAAATTACAAACAATGTAAGAGAAATGGTCATAACTACTGAGAAAAAAGTTGCTAAAATGAGGTAATATATCATTTGGTTTACAACAGAAGTAGCAAAAAGAATGGTTTTGTTTGGTTTGTTCAGGATGTTATTTTATAAAAAAAATAAGCAAATTTTTTTTTGCTTTCACCATTTTGAATTATTAAATCAATTCTGAAAATGGTAGATTGTTTGAAATTCCCTAAAGCACATATGGCTACGTTATCTAAAGAGGAATCAGACAATTCAAGAATTATTTGATGTGACGGCATTTTCTGTGAAATTATGATGTTACAAAGCTTATAAGGTAAACAAACATTAAAAAGAGAACATCAAGCAATACCCAAAATCTAGCACAAGTTTAGCTTTAATTCCAATGCATATGATAGATATGGTTGCCAAGGCAGCTATAGTTCATCCCAGTTGTTATTCTGCAGGCTAACAAAGAGAAATATTTCTTTTCTTGCTAGCTTGGGTCCTTAGTTAAGACTCAGCTTATTAGTATTTATTTACCCAACTTCACTCTTACCCTGTATTAAAGAACAAACTCTTGACCTGAAGTTTTCTGTTTCCACACATAGCTCAAAGCCTTGCACAATACTGCTCCCTGAGAACATCTCTTCAGAACCATTGCAACATGCAGTTAAGATTCACTTACTGAAACTGCTGCTTAAAATACCCATGGTATTCTAGATGTCCATCTACTAGAATGTGCTTAATCTGTACCACCAAATGAAACTCTTCAGCTGTGGTTTGGGGGTTTTTTGCCCCCATAAACAGCAGTGTGCTTAGTCCAAGAGTGAAACTAATCTGTTCCTTTGTCTAGGAGGGATGAGAACTCGGCATATGCTTTTAGAGCTCTGAGGGAAGGTTAATGGAGTCTCTGCAGAAGCCTGAATGTTAATATGATTTTTATGATCATCACTGTATTTATATTCTTATTTTTAACTTGTACATAACAAATTAATTAAACACTGTGCACTACTGAGTTTCTGTTCTTGTTATTGTGATAAAAGATGGCATAATGACATTTGTTGTAGGCTCTTTATAATTATTACAGCTCCTTATCTATACAGATACATTTCTTTATAACATGTACAATCAGATTGCCCCTTTTACCAAGCCACCTTAATGGTGTAAGTAATGTTACATTTGGATTAAAGCACCTTTGCCTTGCATTTAAGGACTGTAAAATTACCAAGAGAAAGGGGAATAAAAATAATGAAAACATGAACTATAGAATTTTTGTTAAACTAGAACAAAACAGCTATGCCTGAAATATATTATTTATTAAAATATTGTGTATAAATTCACCATTTTCCCAAACACTTGTACTTTCACTTTAGAAAGTAAAAAAACACGGACAGCTGCTCAAGTGCACACTGCCTTTAAGTAATTTTTTTTTAATGAAACTTATCACTTTCAAGTTATTATGTCCAATAAAACATGCTAAACTATCCCTAAAGTAGGTAGAGATCTCCATGAATCTTTTTACTTCTGCCACTGTAGAGATCTGTCATTACCATAGAAGCAAATTCACATTCACTGTGTATATAGAAATGTAAGTGTTCTGATCTAGCTAGAACTGAGCAATGGGAGCAAGAAAAATCAGTTATTAAAATTACACGATTTGAGGTTCCTAAATAAAATTCTCTATTGCCACAGTTCAAAAACAAGCAGTCACAAATTAATCTAGGCTGGTCACTTGTTAGAAACAAGCAGCATTCATTGCCACAGACCAAAACAAAAAAGGTTTTGTTGAAAATCTACATTTTGCCTAGGAGGAGAATTCTCTCTTAGTAATGAATAAATTTATGGACTATTCTTTTGACTAAGTAAGATCTGGTATTGGAAATAGAGTTGAATTCCAAAATCTGGGGTTTTTTTTTCATAACTTCTGAATATCATAACAGAAGGTGGTCCTGAAAGGTGCTATTTCATCTCTCCCATCACTTACAGCCACTTTAAGTGGAGAAATGTATAATTGTACTAACATTCACGAGACATATATGAATTGACACATTCTTCCTATTACTTTCACAAGCTTAACTAGAAAAAGGTATTTTTAATTCTGAAATATAATTCCTGAATATCTAGTCACCTAAATACAAAATAGGTGCTGCTGGAATCCAGAGAAAACACATTCTCCCTAAAAACATCCAGTTAACCTGGTTAGCTGTTACAGGCATAGTTCCCTCTGTGCATGTGTGAGCAGATGAACTCGATTCAACATGCAATGACTCAAAATTGGAATTCTGCAACTGGAAAACTCACTTAATCTTGGAGGCTTAAGCTAAGTGCAAACAGTAGTGCTTGGGAGATCTGCCACCCTCGGCAGCTAGCTACTTTGTTTCTCTCAAAAATTGATCCTGTGGAGTTGTAAGGGAAAGCCAGCTACTTCAGCTCTGTGTACAAAGTGTATGTCCCGAAGACATTTGGCACTAGATGAGATTAACCAGGTCACAAATGAATTCTGATTACTGTAACAGAACCGTGACATTTCTGCCAGCTATATAGCAAACACTGTTACTAAATACCATATTCATCACTCATTAGCTGATTCTAAAGCGCATTCATCGACTGAGTCTAATATACAAAATGAATAATAACAATTAGAAATTAACTGCAAAGCAATGAACACTATCTCTGAATCAATGCTGTATTGTCTGTGCTGTATTTCCTCTCTTCTTTGCACTCATCATCAAAACAAAAACACTTCTCCATCTCTATTCATTGATTCTAGATCAGCATTGCAGACTGCAACCATTTGCAAAGCAGTCAGTTCACAAATACAGGACACAGGAGGAATAACATCCTCTTTAATACAGCTTTGCTGTTAGTAAATCTCGGTGCAGGCAGCACCACATGTGCTTAAGAATTGGGCAGGCCCATTATCATCACCCAGAATTCTGGACAGTGATTAATGAAGAATACAATTTCCACAAAGAATAAAATGAACAGTATGACCGAGTACCTATTGAGAAAACCACCAGTTTTCTAAAGTTCTACAGTTGATGTAGGAAGACATTTTATAGTGAGGGAGCATATTGCTTTGGCTCAAACGGGGTTTGAAAGTAAAAATTTTCCCATGACCTTATAAAACAGTCTTGCACTTGAGTGCAAATGGGCAACATGAAGGGCAAACAAAAAGAAAGCCAAGCCACAAAACCCTCCAGCTGGACACCGTCATCACTTTTTCAGGTCTGGCTCTATGCACAGACAGTACCTCTGCTAACAGACTCATACATGACAAAATGGTCCCTTTACTGCTATCACCCAGAAGCTCATTGTCACTACTGGGTATGACAAAGTGGAAAACCACTTCTAGTGCTGACATCATCTTTGTGAGAGAATTTCATCCACACGCAGTCAGTGCCTCCCAGTACATGGGAGAAAGTGGAGGCAGTTTGTGGAAAGTAAAGGAGCACCAGATATTCCTGGTAGATTTACCAGGGGATGCAAGGCTTTGGCTACATTCCAGCACACACGGATGAAGCACCTTCTCTCGCTCACATGGCAGAAAAGGAAACCGCTACACAGCTCTGTCCAAACCCATATATCAGCTCTCACAGCTCCTACTAAACCTCAAGATAAATGTATAGATCGCATAGGTTTCATTTTGGGAAAGAGCAACATTACAAATAGGCAGTGATCTAACATCGCTTTTCACACTGGAAACCTAAACTCATGAGCTGAGAGCTAATTTTAGTGCCATAAATTCTTTTTTTGTTGTTATTGAAAAAGGCACTTGTAAAAAAGATGGGTTTATGTAGGCTTTTTTTGCTTAGCTGTAAAAGGACTAAAACTGGGACAAAAGCCACAAAACTTAAACTCCTGTTGGAACTAGATGATATAGAAACACATTATTGTCCTCTTAGATCACTTTTTGATCTAATAAACATATACCTATTGAACTATCTTAAAAAGATGTTCTTCCTTTTCTTTTTCATCCTGGTAAAAAGAAATCAAATCAAATTTTCCAAGTAGTTTTATTTTTATCTAAGAATGGAAAATTCAATTCAAGCCAGAACCTATCTTGGCTTCTTCAGGAGAACTCAGAAGAAGTGACCAATGGTACACTATGTGGAACCTTGATAATTAGCAATGCTTGCTCGTATTTCAGAAATATTAAGAAAGGAAACTGGTTACATGCTTCTTTATTGCAACATCTGTACACTTAGCTCTCTCTCAAGTTCAAGGATGACTACTACTTATAGGGAAGAAAATTATATCTTCTTCTAACAGGTTCAAGAAGTTTGACTGAGTTGCTCTTCACCCAGACGTAGCTCTGTGTCCTCCATTACAGGAATATTTGATACCTGAAAAAAGTATTTTGTGAGCCTTAGAGGTGGATAACCTAAATGCAGACAACTTAAAATATTGTCTAAAGTGCCTTGGGCATGGAACTACCTAAATATTTTCTGCAGTTTTAGTATTGTTGAATAATTTGAAAGGTACAAGAAATCTCTGTCTCAGGATCCCACACTGCTCCAAACAGTAGATTTAAAGATAAAACTTATGTTTGAAGCTACTGTTCTTTCCTTCAGTGTTCCTTCTGGTAAGATTAATCTTACCCAAATTTAGCTGTTTATATCAGACAAAAAATAAAAGCTTGACACTGAGATTTCCTTTTTAATTGGTGGAGTTAATCAATTTCAGAAAGCAGTTTCTCCTATAGGAAATGTGTACAAATAAAGTGAAATGAATCCATACTGCTGTGTTGCAGAGTAAACTAAGGATAGCTAAATACTTAATATTTAATCATATAAATTTAGTAGCCATGATACCATCATCCCTAAAAAGTTCCCAACAGACATGAAAGACCTTTACATTAGAACATAGAATTGAAACCTGCTTTCTTATTCTCTGTCAGAATCCAAAAACATGTCCAGAAGTTACAACAGTATTTACAACTCGTCTCAAGGTGTATGTGAACCCACTTAAAAGCACCTGAGGTCTACACGTGGTAACAGAATTATGTCTCAAAAAATCAGAAGTCTAAAATTTTCCATAAAATCCCTTCTCAATAGATGTATTCTGTGTCCTCATAAAACAGGATATATTTATGGTTTTAATCCAAACTTATTACTTATAAATCTCACCAATAATTTTATGAGTTATGGCACTGGGATCTTTAAATAGGTTTCTTTTTCATTAAGCTAACATGGGAAGATTCTACTATAGCATAGATACTTCTGGATGATTTCCAGGCTGGCCTTTCAGAGTTGTATAGATCAAGTAACAGTAACGAAAGGCCATATTTTAAAGAATACTTTGCTTTTAAAAAGCAATGACCATTTTGTGTTCCATGAACTTCCTCTCTCTTTCCACAAGTAATTTAATTCTCAGTATACCCTTGGGAGAACTGCAGAGGAGCAAACAACTGCGGTGGGTTGACCTTGGCTGGATGCCAAGTGCCCACTAAAGCCAGTCTATCACTCCCCACCTCAGCTGGACAGGGGAGAGAAAGTATAACAAAACACTTGTGGGTCGAAATAAGGACACAGAGAGGTCACTCACCAATTACTGTCATAGGCAAAACAGACTCAGCTTGGGGAAATTAGTTTAATTTATAACCAATCGAAACAGAGTAGGGTAGTGAGAAATAAAACCAAATCTTAAAATACCTTTCCCGCAGCCCTACCTTCTTCCCAGGCTTAATTTTACTCCTGATTTCCTCTACCTCTTCCCCCTGAGCAGTACAGGGGGATGGATAATGAGAGTTGTGGTCAGTTCATCACATGTTTTCTCTGCCACTCCTTCCTCCTCAGGAGGAGGACTCCTCACACTCTTGCCCTGCTCCAGCATGGGGTCTCTCCCACAGAAGACAGTTCTCCACAGAATTATCCAACATGAGTCTTTCCCATGGGGTGCAGTCCTTCAGGAACCGACTGCTCCAGCGTGGGCTTCCCACAGGGTCACAGCCTCCTTCAGGCATCCACCTATTCTGATGTAGGGTCCTCCACCCATGGGGTGGATATCTGCTCCACTGTGGAGCTCCATGGGCTGCAGGTGGACAGCCTGCCTCACCATGGGCTTCACAGGCTGCAGCAGAACCTCTGCTCCAGCTCCTGGAGCTCCTCCTTCCCCTTCTTCTTCACTGACCTTGGTGACAGCAGAATTGTTTCACTCATGCATTCTCACTTCTCTCTCCAGCTGCTGTTGCACAGGTTTTTTACCCCCCTTCTTAACTATGTTACCCCAGAGGTGCTACCACCATTACTGATGGGCTTGGCCTCCTTGTACAGCAGCAGGTGCATCTTAGAACCAGATGGTTTTAGCTCTATTGAACATAGGGGAAGCTTCTAGCAGCTTCTCACGGAAGCCACCCCTGCTGCCCCCACTGCTAATAAACCTTGCCACACAAACCCTACACAACAATGTAGGAAGGAAAAACGTTTTGATTCAGGAACATTGGTGATATTTCATCACTTCTCTGTATGACACTCTTT
>NW_010538213.1:4779-29788 GCF_000687285.1 Phaethon lepturus | reverse complement strand
TTTCGCTGCTGTCACTTACTATCTCTGACTTCCTTGAGTAAGAGACTACATACGGTTCAACTGTGAATATGCATCAGATTTTTCAAGGTGATCCTTGCCCGTGCAGAGCCTTTACATACCTGTGCTACACTGAAAATACATAGATATATTGAAAAGACTAAATGAAAGCTATGTTATATATCTATGTCTTTCAATTCTTTAAGGTATTTTACAAAAGGTTAATCAATGTTTTAAATCCCAATACTATATTGGGAAAGTATTTTTTCATATTGGGGAAAAAAAAGTTTTTGTGATACCTTTCAAGTCACACAAGATTTTAGAGAAAGAATCAGAAATAAAACTCAAATTTCCTGGTTTCTAGTTTCTGTATTTACATGCTCCTCTCATTTCTGACATTTTTCTCTTTCTTTTTAGTCATTTTTGACAGCTAACAAAAGCAGTAAGCTTTCAGGTATCGTTGAAGATAAAAGATAATCATCTACAAGTCATTTTCTTCAAATTTGTCTTTCAAAGTCCAGTGAGCCACAAATAGACTATTACATTGATGATTTTTCTTCTAGGTCTTCACAGCTGGTGTGGGAGGGAAGACTGCCAGATGGCAGTCCTATAAATCTGATGCTAACTATGACTGACCAAAAGTAATGTATTTATTATTTTTAAACCAAGAATAGTTGCAAAACTTCAGTACAAAAGTAAAGGAAAACCAGACTGAAAAAAACGACCACATAAACCCACTTGCAGTACAGTACAGAAGAATGCTGACACACACATCTTCTCGGATTTTTTTCCTCTCTATGATGATGTTTTATGAAAATTAATGCTGTCATGAAAGACTGGTATACTAAATGAAAGAGTGGACTTGCAAAAGAATTTTAACTGTCAGGTAAAGAAACTGCTATAAGACATGAAAGATACCAGTTTGGCTTAACTTCAATGTGGTCATGAAATAAAAAAGGGCATTAGCTGTGTGAGACACTGCAAACCTTACATCAGTGAGACCTGATAATCTCTTCTATATTACTAATAAGGAAAACCAAAGCTTAGGGGATCTACTTGTTTTGAAGAGGTAGGTTTTAGCATTTACTTCAAAGTAGTTTTTGTTTACACTTCAAAGATTTGAAGCAAAACCAAAAGCTGAAGAAAGAAGGTGCTTCTTTTACTCCTACACACACTTTTACTCCTCTACACACGCGAAGAGAGTGGAGAACAAAAGTTTCCATGTCATATATCAGAAAATGAGAATTTCAACATGGTTAGCAATTCATTTCTGTTCAAAGCACTTCGCAGTGATGGATCTGGGACTTCTGAGAAAACTCAGACTCAAACTCAGGTCCCTCCACAAAAACCAACAATTAGTAGTAACTAGGACCTAAAGAGAGAGCCTCATGTTATGTACTATCTGGTACAGCTTAAATGTTTCCCCGTCTCTCATTATAGTGAGATCTTTCAGTTTTGAGGTAGTCTACTTGTCATATTTTACTTGACTGTGCTGTTTACAATTAACATTAAGTTTTTAGAAATTTTTTAAGTTTTGAGTTGATAAACTTTCACAGTAAAGAATTTAACTACAAAAAGGAAAGATCATTAAAATAAGTTAAGACATTTTTGTTACGTATATGATCTGCATCTCTCAGCAGTGCAAACCACTTACCACCTATATTTTTGAGCAAGAGCAGTGGAAATGTTTGCGTAAGACCAACTGAGATAAACCTGCAAAAGAAATGAATATGCTTCTAGTCTGTATGGAAATTTAAATTATTCCATTACCTAAAATTTTCTGTAGAAATGAAAATGCAAAAGAACTTTCATTTTCTTTTTGCATGAAAATGCAAACTTTTTTTTAAACTGAAGAAGCCTACCAGGTAAGGAGACAATTCAATCTTTTCCTTTCAATTAGAATATGTAGGGAGGGAAGCTTGTATAGAAGGGATTTCCTGGGTATGATAGTTTGTTCTTTTTGCTTCTGACTACTGCACCAATCTACCCACTTCTTTACTCACCAATTTCATCGGGTAAGAGTTGTCTGAAAGTTGAAATATGACATTTGCCTCACGTTGTCCTAAAACAGTGTCTTCAAAGGTTGTCTTGGAACCATAATAAACATGCAGGAAAACTCTGTTATTTTTCTACAAAGTTCATTTAGCTGTTCAAAGAATATGTCTTTCAGTATTTTCCAGTGAGAATATGTTTAGCAGATAATTTCTGATACTTCTATTCTTTATCCTAATGCCACTTTCTTTGAATTTATGAGAATGTTAAACATGAAAACTGATATTACCGGGGATGGAGGATACGACTGAGACAGCTAGAATGCTCCTGATAGGGATGGTCTCATATCTCTAATTTCAACCTACCACATGACATGTGCTCCTTCCTACCTTACACTGGTAACCAGCATTCTACTCAATCCATTATTAATTGGTTTAAGTATTTAAACAAAGACAAAAGAATCACTAAGGGGTTTTTGTTGGTGCAGGGAATTACACAGGTTTGTTAGATGCATCACTGTGCTGATGCAAAGCAGTGGTAAAGCATTCACATGGGAACTGAGGGCAGAGGAGGACTGGGACCACTTTTTCAAGTCTAAACACAGAGTTGTAACAGCTGAACCGTACTATGAAACTATATACTAAAGACCTATTTACCTGCTGATAAATTTCAATGCACAACAAAATTAAGCTCTAGCTATTCTTCACTGATTTCTCACTCTTACTATAAACCAAATGTTAGATACTCTTTTTTTCAAGTACAATAAGTTCCTTTGCCTAAAGTCGTGTGGTTACGCCTATGAAGGTATTTCGCAGACAGATAAGAGCTGTAGTCTGCCCACACTGAACCAGCAGGAAGCTTTATAGAGGCATACAGTGCCATGCTGAGCACAACTTAATTGCCCTTGCTGACAAGCCGTGTGGAGCAGATTGGACTCTACTCCTAACATGGGGATGTGATGCTGCCAGTGCTGAATGTGGGCAGAGTGAACGAATACCTTCAATACCCTGTGGGCAAACCAAGTGTTCTTACCCATCTAGTTAGTACAGACTACTGAATGCTCTGAATTCATACCGTGATTTACCATACCTTAATTTCTCTGGGCAGATCAGCCCTAATACAATCAATCTCTACTTCTTTCATGTTCCTCTTTGTGATGGTCAAGGGAGATTGATTGTTTGAATCAGTAAAGCCTGAAATTTGTCCCAAGTAAGAGGAAGTCAAGTGTAAAGGAGACAAATAAATGCTTACAAAGTACTTTGGGATTTAGTTTAGACTCGTTACTTAAAAAGCAATTTACATACCATAAAATAACTCAGTTACAGTTGAAAGAGCATCAAGCAGAGGAATGAAAGAATTATCAAGATTACGGTAAAATAAATGAAGACGGGAAAGGGGGATTTGCTTTATTCAGCAAATGCACTTAGTTTTTCTGCATGTAATTCTGCATGCTAAAATTGGACACGTTAAATGTAATTTACTTCATTATTTGTCTCACACATGGATTTAAAAAAAAAATTAGGAGATGAGGACATAAGCTGTCTTGTTTCCTGATTCATCCAGGAAATGATCAGCTAGTAAAATCATTGTGGAAATGCTTGTCATTCCAATTAAAGATAAACCTATTAGTCTGGGTATTCAATGCACAAACTCTTTGTATTAGCTGTGTCACCCTGTTTATGCACCTGGTGGTGTTCATCCAATTCAGGTAAGAGGCTAATGTTTCAAACTTCTATTGATTTTTGTCTACTAAAAAAGGTAAGTTATGATGAGTTGAAAAGAATTGGATGCTAACTTTCAGGAAAAAAAACCATCATGAATCAATAAATCACTTATTTGTCACTGCTGTACTGTTAGAGGAAAGCGACTTGAATCTCAAAATCTGAATACTTACGAATGTTGCTTATTATATTCCTCCAAGAGAACAAAAGACACAACAACTCCCAGGAGTCCATCTGCCCATTTTGGTTATTTCTTGTGCTACTGCAACTGAGCTAAATTACTTCCCTTAGTCCATAGTTCAGAGAAGACTGGTGCATTTGGTTTTGCAACCAGTAAAAAAACCTTAAATAATAAAACTTTTTTGGAACCAGTAGTTTCTTCCTGATCTTGATGGAGAATTTGAAAGGATTTCCTAACAGGTGATTAGCAATAATCATGTAAATCAAGCAAGGCTAACAGATGTTGCTAGAACTTCACCAATACTGTGCTGTAGACCTAGTCCTGTATTTTCTATTTATTCCTGCCTTATACCTTGGGCTGCCTTTCCCCTACCCACAATGAAAGAATGCCAGGAGATAACCTTGATCTGCAAGAAATATGAGGCTCCCTTTTCCTCTTGGTAACACAAAGTCCACACAGAAAATATCAAACAACATTTATTTCTCTGAGTAGGTTTTTGGCTTTGGGCTGTTGATTTCTTATTTTATTTGGAGTGGGGGAGCATTCTGCTTTCTTTAAGGATCTATCCAGAAAAAATTTTTAATCTAGAATGTTACAGTTTTAACCGCCATGGATTACAGAAATTTGCATGATTAAACTACCTTGTATCTTGAACTTATTTCAGTCTTCACAATAATGCAGTCCAAAAATTAATCCCTAAATCTGATGTGCTTATTGCATGCGTGAAAACCTTGGTAGCATTGTACCATATGCTCTGCGTGCAGTTTCCTTCTTGGTCCTAACACTCACAGAAGCTGATCTGACAGCTTCTTACCAAGTTTCACTCAAACCTGTTTCAAACAAATCTACATTGTGTCAGTTGACTTTGCGGTTCCACTCTGAACTTGTCTCTGAAATTCACTCTAACATAAACATGACACAATTAACTAAAATATAAGGATCTTGCCCTTTTGAGATTACAGAAGACATACAATAAATCCCAAGACAGTGTGGCTACATCCAGCATGTCTGAGGGCTCATTCAGTCTCACAACACCACTATTTCTAATCAGCAGTCGTAGGTGAGACATAAGAAGCACAAACAGTCAAAGTAGTTGTGGGTAGAGGAAAAGAGAAACATGAGATCCAAATATTCACTTATCTTCTTAATGGCCTCAGAAAATCTGAGAAGCTTTGGCTCTGCTATGAGGTATTTCTTCTGGTAATATCAGGGCACTGCTAACACTGAGAGGTAGCAGGACAGAGAACATTTCCATGACTCACTGAGACGATGGGAAGATATTTTCCAGTGACGCGCTTGTCTCTTCATCATCCTATACATAAGTACACATTGTAGCCTGCCCCAATGCCTCTGCTGTATGTGTGTGTTTGCTGTGAGGTAAAGTACTTACTGCTTTATATCCACTTTATTTCCTCCATTCAAAGATCCAAGTGCTGTTACGTCAAAAGTGTGTCTTTTATTGCCCATAAACGTCACTTTAGTGTTAGTACAGCTGCCTTCATTGGATCTGTCTTTACAATTACAAACAAAAGACTTGATTTAGCACATACTAGACTGCCTTACTGCCAAGCTGTGGAAGTTCCACATGTGCTGGCAGCTTGCTTCCCTTGGATTATGGTCCCAAGTCTCTAAAAACCTTTAAGCATAAATAAAGTTGGAAGATGTTCAGGAAATACAGGTTTGCAGACCTAGCATTTTGAAAAGAGTTTTCTGAAAACAACAAAAGAATGCGAACACTCTGGAAACAGGATCTCAGAACACTTTTGCCAAAGGAAAACAACTTCATCTTAGAGAGATGGAAATCCTGATACAGGAACAGTAAAATTAGTTTATTGTCTGTACTAATAATATCTTATACTTCTACAGCTTCCACTCAAAGACTTCTGGCAATATTATAAACATTAAAACATTTAGCAAGAAAACGCCTATTAATGAAAACACTATTTCTCACAAACAATAAAAGAGAGATTAAGAGGTATTTTTAAAAGTAGAAAGATCTCTTAGGAGGTCTCCTGCTTCTGCTATCTGAATGAGGTTTTTACTTCAACTCACTCACACTGAAGTATGGTAGAATGAATGTGAAATTTCCATTCTTTGAAGAAAACAATGAGTTAGACTGAGTTAAAATGTCCCTAACCCCTAATGTCCCCAGAATATTTCAGGCAACTTAGATTTGGATTTCTGATACATGTGGCTTTTTAGATGCATTTATGTCATGCCATCTTTTCAGATGCATGCATTGTGTAATGGAATTATTTTCTCCACATGTTTTCTTCTCAAATTAAATACAGTTTTATGAACTACTGAAATGCTTAACCAATTAAGTGATTTTAAATATAAAATTTGAAAGTAGTAATACAATAACAAGTGAAGTAGTTTTAATTCAATTCTGGAATGAATAAACTTTATTAAGCCTTTATATTAATACAGCATGTAAATACAGCCAGTAAGGACTGTTAAAACAGAAAAAGATATTTTATTGGATTCATCTTTGTGGCTGTCCATTTGAAAAATCAAGCATAAGGTGATTATGTAAATTTCTTAAGATAATTAGTCCTCAAATTATATAGTCAATAACTCAAACTCTGTCTGCTCATATCAATATTGTACCAGTATACATCATAATTCATTTCCACAATGTGATGTCAAATTCTTCTAGTTATATTAAAAATGTAAAATAAGTAAAATAAGCAATTTTAAAGCCATAAATTGATCAGTAAAATATCATTGCCATGAAACAAGATAGATATTTTTATCTAAAGCTTTAGCTAAGCATATTTATCCTTTTTAGACAGAGTCTTCCTACACATAAGCAACATCTCTGAGCATAGGAAATCAAAGTTTATAGGCAAGAATGTGTTAACACATTCCTCTTGAGAAGATATTATCAGCTCTATCTTGAGCTTATAAGCTTGCAAAGACTTATTCAGATGGGGTGGAGAAAAAATCCTCTCTTTCCACCAGTGACAAGACAGAGGATTTGAAACACAGACAAAGAGAAAATAGTGGAACAGTACTAACAACTAAAGAATGTATGATATTAAAATAACTTTTCCTTTCTGTGTTTTATATCTTGAAACGCTAAAGTTGACAAGCTTTCCTTTTAGCAAAGCCTTTATGAAAAGAATGAGAGAACCTAGAATCAATGGATGCAGTAACAAAAAATAAATTAGGACAAGACTAGGCTGTGAAAGTAAGCTTGAACAGTTAGTAAAAAGCTGTCAAATATGCTGAATAGCTTTGAAAACTGGTTTATATAAAACAAACCACTGTGTTCCTTATTATAATGTTAGAAATTAGTTCTTTATTTTAAAATTTAAAATAGATAATTCAATATTTATTTATTCAACTAAATCCATATGAACTGCATCTCCTCTTCCTAGTTTCTTTGGCATTGTATATTTTTGGTGATCTGTGTTGTAATATAGTCCTATAACAAATATAACATACTGTTCTTCTGCTCTTTCTCACCTTAGGAGTGGGAGAAGGGCAGCATTTGAATACAGAAAAAGTGTCCTTTAAATGTTTTGTATACTTTGAGCTAGAACTTAGAACTTCCCTAAGATCCACATCAACATATATTTGAATTCATGTTAGTTAATTAACTGCCCCTTTCATGTAAGTTTTGTGCTTTTCCATTTCCTCCTGAGTGTCATAATTGCAGTAAACATTTGAAGACAGACAGATTCTGGAAGACAAATTTGTGAATATTTTTCTTGTCTAACTCTTTGCAAGACAAATCCTGTAAGCCTATGGAGTTTGTTTGGTTTTCGTTGTTGAATCCTAAGCTTCCTGGAATTAAAAAAAGAACATAATTGTCTATAATTTTCAGAGTTTCACAGACCTAGTTTGTGTTCACTTAAATGCATTATCTTTCAGTTTTTCTCCAGGTCTACATCTTCTCAGTTGCTGACTCACAATACTCATATTTAAAAGACGTTCTCTCTTAACAAAAAAAAAAGGACAAATCAGTATAAGTGCATGAAGCAAGTTTTATTTTGGCAGATGTGGGAAGATGATAGGTGGGAAATATGAAATAAGACCAAGAAAAAAAGACAAATAAAACATACAAGGGGCCATCTAAGCCCCAAGTTGAGACAAAAGTAGTTTCTTCAGGTAGATGGAGACAAAACCTTCAGGAAACTTGTATTTTTTAAAAAAGCCAGACACAGACCAACCGTGCAGCCTCTGGACAATGGGCAGACAGTAGCACTGTCAGTCACACTGCTCTTCAGACCTTTCTGACTTTGGTCACTGCTGTGCAGCCACTAATGTAATCCAAAACTTGAGCTGGGAATATCTCCTTGAAGCCAGAGTTTCTATGCTTGTTACAAGGCCTTATTTACACCATTTTAGAAAATGGCACTGCATATCCACTATCTTAGTCTTTATTAATAAAATGATTAACTGATATCAAGTTTAAAATTCGATTTGCTAGACAATTGCATAATTTTGCTTCTATTCACAGATGTCAATGTATGCACTGCTAGGTCACTGTGCACTGAATGTTGAGATCAACTGCCTTCATTATAAATAAGGAATTCACACACAAACTTCACATGCACGAGACTAAAATTGATCCCTATTCAGTCTGATATTAAGGTACTCGCTCATTGCTGGAGTGTAATTTCTTTATTTTATATGTAAATAACTTGCTTTTCTTTCCTCACTAGAGAATGTTGAGTTATTCATGCTAATGTATTCTTTCACCACTTTTTTTCTTAGTGGCAACCTCTTCCAAACTTAGAACATCTCACAGCAAGCAGAGAAACGAACATCTTTTTCACACAGCATGACGTTAGAATATTTGGCTAAAGGCCCTAAAACATTAAAAAGGGAAGGAAGGAAGGAAGGAAGGAAGGAAGGAAGGAAGGAAGGAAGGAAGGAAGGAAGGAAGGAAGGAAGGAAGGAAGGAAGGAAGGAAGGAAGGAAGGAAGGAAGAATCTTATTCCTGATCTTTGTGTTTACTTGTTACATTCAATTTGCTCTTTCATGCTTGTAACACACAATGGAAATTTTGATGGCTTGGTGTTTTATCTTCATAAAGAAATGGAGCTTTTTCTCAGTTTCATCCATTTTCCATGATTTCTATGGGAAAAACAGATAAAGCTATGGTTGTGGGAGAAGAGGTTTTCTTCTTGAATGCCAGGCAGAGACTGTGTTCTGTGGAACATTTATTGAAGGACTCCACACTGTATTTTTTAACCTCTAAACAATATATTCATCTTTTACTGAACAGAGAGATGCTAACCTTAGTCAGTGACTATGTTTGAAATGTCAAGCTTACTTTGCAATTTCAAAAAAATCTTTTTCAGTATCTTACTTCTTTCAAGAAAAAGCAAAACTAAGAAAAAGGTATACATTGTTTAATTAACTCTTTCTTAGTATAATTAATAAATAAAATTGTGTGAAGCATAGAAGTGGTTGGTGCAATGTTTGATATATGCACAACAGCAACATTATTTAGTTTAATAGATTCATGCAAATACATTTTCAAACCAAAGTTATCAATCTAATTCATTTACTATGTTATTTGTTGGCTGATATCAGCTTTTGAAAGACATGATGTATAAAAACGTGACAAATATGGACTCAAATGTTTGTTTCCCAATGCTGTGGTTTGGCTAACATATGAAAGGATGGTCACTTTACCATTTCCCTTGTTATTTTCTAATTTGGCTGCACCTGTTTGTCTCATATATGTAATATCACAGATGAATTGTACTCTACTCTAATCAAAACCCAGTGGAATGAATCCCTCAAAGTAATAATGTCTTGGAGCTTATTTTAAAAATGTTTTTTAAGTATCACCGTTTTCTCTAGGCAGCACTTATGTCAAAATAAAAAGAAAGAATATTTACCTTTTAAAACAATTTTCTGTTTTATACATTTTAACTAGGAATGCTTTCCATAATTTCCCTATAGCTGTTCAACTCTTGCTACATGAAGTTAAGCTACTAATCAATGATTTCCACAGTATTCCCCCTCCATCATAAGGTAAATAATTTTTCTAATTTCTGTTGTTAGATAATGTGTAACCATCTTCCACTTAGTGAAAATGCTAAGGCAGATTTTCAAATAAAGTATAAAAATGTTTGCATTCATTGTCTCAAAAGTATTTCTGATTTAATTTTCTGACATAGGTCAGCTTAAATGTAAAAGAACCCACATATTTTTAATTGGGAAGTTTAATCAATTTTATGATGGCTAATACATAAACTATGAGACAAGAGGATGTCTCTCCTCTTTACCTTAAATCTGCGAAAAATGGTACAGGGAGTCCAATGACAGTCCCTACCTCATTACTTCATCATCATGGATGAAGCAAGGATCTTGTCTTACTTTCCTTTCTGATAAAAGTTCTGAGGGAAGCTCTCAAAATTTTAACACCAAACTGTTACAATTTTTAAGCATAGTAAAGGACAGTATAGATCTGAAACACTCAGCACCTGCCCCAGATTTTGCTCTTTAACAACATGTGTGTTAGTAGGCCACCAGACACAAAACTTGCATATCCATCTATTAAAAACTCTCTTTTATCATACAGAAATCCACCAAACATAAGAACAGTTGTCTCACATTAAACAAACCATCTTCTGTTTCTTCTTCACGAAACACATTACAAGCTAGTACCACCAATGGAAGCAGACGTAAAATTTAACAAAGATGTCAGAATACAAGATTCTTGCCTTAAGAAGCTCATATAATTTTGACCGCATCAATGGATCTGGCTGGGTCTGGCATGAAAAGGAGCACAAACGTTCCTGGAAAGGGTATAACTGACTTTTACATAGTTTTCTACTAAAATAAAATAAATTAAAATAAAATTTGATGGACATTAGGAAGGTGATTCACCTAACTGAAGTAATAATGAATGTAATGAAATAAGCATGAAGGAGTTGCAGAAGAAAACAGCTGCCCAGGTTATGTTGCCACCTGCTTTCTGTTTCTGTAAGAGAAATGTATCACATTTAAAAAGAAATGTATCACAAAGCTATAACAAGCAGTAATGAAGCCAGCTCTTTACCTACAATATATATAAATATATACTTTCTAGACATGGCATTTGTTCAGATCTCTCTTGGCTGATGGAGTTGCCAAGCCACTCTCTATGATATCTGAAAAGTCCTGGCAGTCAGGTGAAGTGTCTGGAGACAGCAGCCACCTTTAAAAATGGTAGCAAGGAGGACCCTGGGAACTACTGACCTGTTGACCTCAATTCTGTGCCTGAGAAGATCATGGAACAGATCCTCCTGGAAACTACTCTACAGCACATGGAGGACAGGGAGGTGATCTGAGACAGCCAGCATAGCTTCACCAAGGGTAAGTCATGCCTGACCAACCTTGTGCCTTCTATGACGGAGTGACCATATCAGTGGACAAGGGAAGAACTATTGATGTCATCAATCTAGACTTGTGTAAGGCCTTTGAAACAGTCCCCCACGATATCCTTCTCTCTCAATTGGTAAGATAGGGATTTGATGGGTAGACTGTTCATTGGATGAAGAATTGGTTGGATGGTCACGTCCAGAGGGTAGTGGTCAATTGTTCAATGTCCAGGTGGAGATCGGTGATGAGTGGCATCCCTCATAGGTCTGTATTAGTACCAGTACTGTTTAATATCTTCATCAATGACCTTGACAGTGGGCATGAGTGCACCCTCAGCATGTTTGCAGATGACACCAAGCTGAGTGGTGCGGTTCACACACCTGAGGGACAGGATGCTATCCAGAGGGACCTGGACAAGCTCGAGGAATGGGCCCATGTGAACCTCATGAGGTTCAACAAGGCCAACTGCAGGGTCCTGCACCTGGGCCAAGGCCCTGTATCAGTACAGGCTGGGGGATGAAGGGACTGAGAGTAGTCCTGCCCAGAAGGAGGACTTGGGGGTATTGGTGGATGAAAAGTTGGACATGAGCCAGCAATGTGCGCTCGCAGTCCAGAAGGGTCAACCGCATCCTGGATTGCATCCATAGAAACGTGGTCAGCAGGTCGAGCGAGGTGATTCTGACCCTCTACTGCGCTCTGGTGAGACCCACCTGGAGTCCTGCATCCAGCTCTGGAGCCCTCAGCACAGGAAAGACATGGACCTGCTGGAGCAGGTCCAGAGGAGGACCATAAAAATGATTCAAGGGATAGAACACCTCTCCTGTGAGGACAGGCTCATGAGACAGAGAGTTGGGGTTGTTCATCCTGGAGAAGTCTCTGGGGAGACCTTATTACAGCCTTTCAGTACTCAAAGGGGGCTTGTAAGAAAGATGGGGACAGACATTTCAGCAGGGCCTGTAGTAATAGGACAAGGGGTAATGGTTTTAAGGTAACAGAGGGCAGATTTAGATTAGATCTAAGGAAGAAAACACAGAGAGTAGTAGTAGCCCCATCCCTGGAAACATTCAAAGTCAGGCTGGACAGAGATCTGGGCAACCTGATCTGGTTGAAGGTGTCCCTGCTTACTACAGGGGTGTTGGACTAGATTACTGTTAATTGTCCTTTCTAACCCCAACTATTCTGTGATTCTATGATTCTAATAGCTCAGCCATATATCCTGCAATGACATAGGACAAAACCAGTCCTGTGCTACCTGACACATACAGTAGGCATGGTGGAGAGACAATTTCTATACTAAATTAGTCTTTCAGTGCAGGAGTTAAACCAGGTATATTGTGCCTAAATGCACAGTTTATCATACCTACAGTCTTTTTAACACATTGCCTCTAGTATCCCCCACTTTCTTTTCCCTCCCACCATCATTCCTCAGTACTCACCTCCTCACCAGATGCACCCCGCAATGTTCCTGCTATTCTGTCTGTGAGCCCTATGAACATAAAAGATTTTCCTTCCCAAACAGTAAATAACATAGCTCAGTTCTAGGAGGAAAGGGTTATTGAGAAAATCTTAACGTCATTCTGTCCTTGTGGAAAGTGAGAGAGAAAATTCACTTCCAACAAAATAACACAGTGTAAACCACAGAACATGCTGAAAGTTTCTTTAAAAATCAATGGGAAAAATAAAAGAAATTAATCTCTCATTGTACTACTTTGAGACAAGTATGATCAGCTAAAAGTTGTGTCGAAAGATTAACACGGGTACGCACACATACTTTGAGTACATTTTTGCGGCAGTATGTAGGAGGCTATGTTTTGAGTAATGGAAAGTTTAATTCCTATAGGTGTATTTCAAAGAATTATTCTGAATCAATAGGATTATTGTGCCCCCTTTTTTTCATTAATTAGCAATTTAGACAGTGCTTTCCTGTGCTGTAATTCAATACTCTAAACAATATCTGCTAAAAGTAGTCATTTAAAAAAAAATGTACCTTTGCGACTGTTAACTTCAGTATTTAAATTTAACTGTTAAAAATACAAGTTTTAAGAACAGCTTTTGTGTGGTTTTTATTAGACAACTTTAGTGTACTCACCAACCAGTCCTCTAACATATTTTTTCCTGTCTCTAATTAATGAATTAAAGAATTATCTAAAGAAATTAAAAATATTAAAGAGATGTTTAAATAATGCCTACTAATTTGTATTAAAATTCATCATAATTTTATTATTTATGGACTTATTATGCACATTTAACTTCAGAAGCCTGGAGAACTAGCTTGCCTTAAGAACTAAGACAAACACGCAGTCTAATATTGGCATCTGTTGTTTTCTTTCCTTTGCCATTTTTCTTTTCTTTCATGATCACACTAGATTCTGCAAAGAAAACCACAGTGCATAGGTGTGAGTTGGTAGGTAAGTAAATAATTTTTTTTTAAATTATCCTTTTTCTGAAAGACAACAACATATAAATGAGGTCTGCAGATGGAAGAGAACATTGATAAATCAATTAAAAGACTAAACAGTTCAACAGTAAGAAGTCTTCTAAGGGTGCTGTTCCCTGCCAAGTTGGTACTGAGACTATTATCAAAATTTTCCTTCACTTCCCTTATGATCAGTGTCACTCTCATTATATGCACTTCTAGTCAGCCACTCACTAGTTAGTCTTCTTAATAAATTCATTGAGTTGAATGGAGATAAGCATACATAGTTTTCACTGAGATGAAAGTATGAACACAGGAATAGTCTGGAACTTAACAGATGTATATTTTAGTCTCCATTAAATGGGAAAAATATCACTGTCAAGAACCAAGGCCCCTAAAAATGTCAGTAGATGCTCTGGTGAACACAAACAGGATGAAAACTGAGGAAATTCTCTAATTAATATCAAGATTTGCAAGATTATGAAAACGTTTGTCTACAAAATTTGTTTTACAAGTGGAATTGACTGTGTGTGACTGGCTCACAGAGGAGAGGATGCTGAATTTCCACTGTAGCAATTCAGAGCAGAGGGACTGCAGAGTTCCTCTCCAATGCCTGAACACTTATTATGTTGTGTCTGTCCCATGATCACAACATCCTGGTCCAGCACAAGATGTCCCAAAAGTAGACTATGCTCATACAATCAATAATCACAAGACTCAGTTCTAAGACAGGTGGGTAATTACTAGATGACAGTAAGAGAATATGATTCACAGTTTAACCTAATTACAAGCATCGGAAAAATGACGAATCACATTTTATAAAGCTTTTTTCTCCTTTAATGTGCCACCCAGTTAACAGCTAAAATATGCTTTTCCTCTCTAAAACAAAGCAGCAGCCAAAACTTCTTCATAGGATGCAGTTTATGTACTAATTAAAAAGTTATCTAGCATGGTTATTTAGGGACTCTGACAAATCCCAAAATAAGGATGCACAGTAAGAAATCTCAAAAGGGGCCAGATTTTGACAATTGGACTTTCTTCTCATTGAAGAGTCCAGCTGCAAATTTTCTGAAGTCTCTAATTTAATTGTTAGCTTGCAGTCAGAATATAAGCAAAGGGAACTGGTTGATCTCTGACCAATAGCTGTTGTAATAGTCATTGTAAACACAGCATTTAGGGATGCTGATCAGCAGGGCTTCTATACATAATTATGTCAATTCAACATGTATCATCTAAAATAAAAAGGAACGAGATGGGAGATGCAGAAAGACTGATGCAGAACTGCTTTACATACACTGTAGGTGTAACATGTTTAGGTGACAGATAATAAAGGTAAGAGATTGCCCTCACTCTCAGAAATTCATGTATTTAAGAGTAAAAATTCCATACACAAACAGCAAGTTAATTTTATCACCTGTTTAGTAGGAAGCTTGTCTGAGATTTTTGGTGTCGGTTCTATCACCAAGCTACACTAGAAGGCTTTTTAAGGTGCATCTAAGTTTTAAGAGATGTAATTCCCTAACTGTGTTTATCTGCTTTCTTAATGGATTCTAGTATCCTATTCCTAAGGAGTTTTTAGAATAAAATGAATGTGAGATCATACAGGAATTTATCATATTTAAGTAAGTGTCAAAATATGTGTTTATCGTTACTATGCCAAATCATGGGGGTTTTAGGAGCTTCAGAAACCATCACAAATGAAGGGAAAATGAAAAAAAAAAACCCTCTCAAAAATGCATGAAACACTAAATTGTGTACTGAGTACTGTTCAAAAAGATCTTTAAAGTATTTGTACATCTTCAGATTACAAACTCATCAGTCTGATAGAATCAAAGAGGCTGTCCATAAAATATTGTCAGTCATGTGAGTTCCCTGTCCACATCAAGCAGACGTCATACCGGTGAAGATCATTTGCTTATACTTGGCCAATACTGAAGTAACATTTAAACCTTATTCTGAGATTTCAGGTAAAGCAAAGTTGTAAACTGAGCTCTTCAAAACCCAGGTACTTATACATCCATACACTCACAACTTGCAGTTTTCTGTGATTTTGTAGCTTAAATACTGGACAGTGGCTACCGAAGGTGTTCTGTTCACTAATCAAGGAATGTATGGGTGTTTGGCTGAGTATGATCATAAATATGATTCTTTCAAGCTGAATTAACAATTATTTGTAATATATCCATATGCAATAACAAATAACAAGGGGGGTAAATGTGCACCTTTAAAATCAAAGTTCTACTCTAAAACACTGTCATGTGAAACAGAAGTTATTCATAAAGAATAACCTTTCTCAGCAGGCTATTATGAGGTATTTTTAAATACTGAGTAATGTTTCTCTACTTTGCTAGAAAGGTGTTTCTATATCAATTTTTTTTTATTATCCCCTTAAATCAAATTTGTTTATATAGCTTTGAAACAGTAAGATTACCTAACACGTGCTAAAGTTTCAAAAATACAGAAATTAAAATTTTATGGAGCTACATTCTAACTCTCCCCTTCTGAGTCCCTTTCTGGGAATACTTTTGACGGTGAAACACTACAAACAAATGCACCAAATCACTGCTGTCACTTATACAGGTCCAGTTTGAAAACTATGGAAGAGGCAAAGAAGGAACACTTGTATATTCTCTGAAGATGTACTATGGCCAGTTTTAGACCAAAAAAAAGATATCTACTTCCATAGAGGACAAAGAAATTGGACACGGCTACATTTTCTTTATGGTGATTGTCACATTCATTTTTTTAAAGAAAAATATAATGACTTAAACAAACACATTATAAAAGTTTTAAGCAACAGATGTAGAATTTTGCAGTATAAATTCATGCATTGCTTTAACTTGTTAAATTAATCTAATCTTTTTTTGCAAGAAATACCATTCCCTAAATGTGAAACAGATTTTCCTAGGTGGGAACTCAAACAATATGCCTTTTTTTTTTTTAAGAAGTATTATATTCTTTTATAGTTGACCATCATTTAGTATCAGTCAAAATGATGTAATTAATATGACCTATAATTCTTGGAGAAGTAGCTTGTTGTTAGTAAGCAGATTTCTTATTTGACTTTATATTTAATAAATTTTTCATTACATCTTTTTAGTATGTAGGCTTGACAATAAAATTAGCAAACTTAAGATTTTTAACTGGGAAGCTAAAAATTTTGGGAATAGGATTTTTGCCTTTGCTACATCTGTGAAAGAAAAATTGCCACATATGAGCTTGAAGCTGCCAGTATTGCACACATAAATTATCCTTCTTTCCATTGCATGCTCTTTTTGCTGTTGGCAGAAACTATCTGTCAGCATTTAGCTGATCAGGTCATAGTTTCCTTTCTTTCCTAAAATAGCTATATGTGATATACAATGAATCACATTTTAGCCCTCTACAATAAATGATTCCTTCTTCTTAATACTTTAGTAGGTGAAAAAGCCAGGAAAAATCTGATTTAACATAAAAGGGGAAAAATAGTCATTGACAGGCATCTCTATTGGCAGGAACTCAGTAACCAATTTGCATAATCATACAATAATAGTTTTCCTTTTCTTAAAAAATAACGCAATATCCTGCTGAAATTATTCAATAATCTTGTTTTACAAATTTGAACACCAACTCAGTTTCTGTTACTTGGTGCTGTGTTCTAGGTAAGCTTCAGATGGAAAAAAAGATGGCTACTGTACTGATGACTATACTGTTTTCTTCTCAAATTTCCAGCTTACACACACAAAAATCCTATATGTTGAAATCAACTTGTACAAAATGATGTGCAATAAAAAGTTAAAAAAACTGCATATGACATTTTCACAAAAAGGGGGGAAAAAGTAAAGAACTGTAAACTACACAAAGCTCTTGCTGCTGCAGTGCCAGCAGTTCTGTAGAAAAGTCAATCACACCCTCATTGCTTCACTGTTCTTTTGATCCTGGAGAGAAGGAAGATAGAAATTGCTTTCCAAAGAAAAAAACAAACAAACAAAAATAAAACTCTAAAACATGTTGAATACACAACAAATCTTGGTTTGTTAAGTTAAAAGAGGTTTAATAGTAAACAGGAGCCCAAACCTTAACTTCAAGTGAATATTTTTTATCTCCATGCTCAGATTATGAAATGCAGAATATACATATGGTTTATTGCTTGCTGGAGACAGGAGCAAGTGCATACTGTGAAGAATTTGTATTTAATTCCTATTATTTCTACCTGATTCAAGAAAGCAGAGGGAACATGTTGCTATTTAACATACATTGTAGATAAGCTTGTCAGAAAATTTTTGGTAAACTGTATTACATGCTCTGTTAGCAACTTCCATCATGTGCATTATTGCTCCATTAAAAGAAAAATGTTTATTCCAACTAATATGAGTAATAATAAGAAGCACCTATTATATTATTACGTAGGCTGCAGTAAACTAAATAATGCTTAAATAATTCTTAGAAAGCCTGAGAAACCATGAAGGCAAGCAGACATTTTAAAATCACTTTCCAAATAATACACATCATATATGTCCAAAATAACTATTGCTGACATCTGTGCATACATACAACAAAAAATATTAATCTCTGTACATTTGTGTCTTCCCATAAGTGTATATAATTTAATTAGCAGCTTTTCTGTGTAAGACAAAACAGAATTGCTTGGAATCCATTTTGAAGAGTTTTTTAGGACTGCCTGAAAGATTGAATTGATTATTTGAAAAAGATTATTCCAGAGTGTATTGCACAGATCTTCTGTAACTAACTCTTAGGTAAACTGAGGGTGTGATACTAAAAGAGTAACTTTTACTGACAAACACTGTAACACAGACGATGACATGGAAAAAAAAAAGTGTAATCTCAGGCCTTAAATGAGATGAAGGCAATCATACATACAGTCTGAGTTCACCATGTTTGTAATATTCGCAGTTCAAAGTATTAACACTCCGCTTACTTCCACTCCACCTCACCTTTTCCACAACAGAGGTTCTGATACAGGCACTTCTATTTACCCAGTCCTGTTAACAGTTTCCCTATGCACCTCTATGAAAGAATTCTGCATATAGGAAAAATATGTTGTAACAAGCCTTATGCTAAGATTAATGAGAATTTTTCTCTTTCCAAGCTGTGGAAGATAGGTATATAGTACAACCTATCTTCCTGATAATTCCTGAAATTACTTTTGAAATCTATCACCTGTTCAAATGTCTGTTTTGAATGCACTTGCCCATGGAACGTAAAGTATCTATCAGCAGTACACAAGTTCATGGGTCAATATTGTCAGTTCACACCTGCCTATACACTGAGGCTCTCCAGACCTGGCCTGTGCCCCCACTCCCTACATCCTGCTGATACATTTCTCATTTCTATTTAAAAATATTACCATTCACTATTATATTTGATACATTCAACAAAGAAAAAAGTTAAAACAAATATTTGCTAGCACCTGAACTACACTCAACTACTGAACACACCTCTTAATTAGAGAAGCAATCTAGGAAAGGAATGCAACTGAATAATAACTTTGTTGTCTCAGTGTACCACACTTGCAACTCTTCTCCACAAGAGTTTCATCCATATGAATTCTGTGTGCCAATGGCCAATTGTGTATAACAAATGACAACTCCTTTACAATTTAAAATGCAAATAAAAAATACATTTTACATCTTTTCCCAGCTGAATTAGAACTTGGTTGTATTTTGAAATCTTTCCCCATCAACTGATAACGCAATACTTAAGCTTTATAATAAGTTTTTTTCAGTAACGTAGAACTGAGGCATCTGTTTTGGTTATAATGCATGCTGAAATGAATTATCAAATTTTATATTTGTTTATACAATTAAGACTAAAGTACCCTACAAAGCATTATCATAACAAGTGGCATTAGACTTAAAATTTCACTTTTCCTTTTTTTTATATATATATATGTACACACACACACATATCAAATCCTGCTTTGTGTTTTATGAACTTTACAGTGATAAAAATAAAGCAGCTGTACCAATCTTTTTAAGGATAATTTTGGACTGCAAATCTCAGTAATACAGAATGACAGAATGTTATTTGGGTTTTACCTAGAAAAATAGGAAGATGTAAAATAGCATTTTTTAGTGCCTTATCTTTTGTTTACATTTCTTCCTTCTACTGTCTCACTTCTCAACCTCCTCATAACATAGCTTACAATAAACTATGATAGCTACCATGTGTAATTTACCCCTTAAATCAATATATGCTTTAATAATGCACTAACCGAAGAAGTTCATACACATCTTACAACCACCTGTTCCTCCACTCAAACAGCTTAAAACAATTTATTCCTTTCCCTTATCATTTCAATATATTTTATATACGTTTCCATTTTCTTGGATTTTACAATCAATATGTAGTGAAAGTATCCTGGTGCACATTTAGCATACAAAATGGTCCTTCAGGCAGCACAGTAAACTAGTTGAACATACTATTCATTTTTATCCAATTTTCCTTTAGCAGATGAAAAATACTATACAAAATATGGGATGAATGTTGCTTAATTATTATAGCTTGTGAGAGCTATACACACAGCTATTTTTAAGGAAAACCTCCAGATTTTTCATGAAGTCTAAAGAAATATAAATACACAAAATCTACTAGGGTATTTTTATCTATGAAAAAAAAAAGCATACCCTGAAGCAGAAGTTCCAAGATGCTCTCTTGCATTTGCATGCTGTCAGCTAAAAAAACAAGACTATAATTTTCCAATATCTGCTGAGTGAATTGTCTTGAAATATGCAATTGTAGAGGGGCACATCTGTGAATGTGCTTTGTGCAACAAAGCGTATGTCACACGGTGTGGAACATGTCAATAGAAACCTGTCATTCAAATACTGCTTTTTTAACCTCTGCATGTTGAAAAGCCAATAAATGCTTTTTTCCTTATAATACTATTTATGAAGGTATTTAATTAACAAATATAAGCAAGGATATATAACATATCTGCTTCACTGTTGCAAGTTGCAAATAAAATCCTTGTTTTACTGAAATCAGTGGCAATTACAATGACTTCAGTGGGATCAAGATCATACTTAGGAATTTCTGTCTTCTACGTTCATACGCACACAACACAGTTGGTGCTCTTCCTTGAAACAATTTTCAGATTAGTGCAAAACAGGCAGGCATGTTAGCTATTGATAATGAAAACATTTGACTGGAAAAGAAATATTAATCCTTGTATAAAGGTGGTACAAGTACTAAAGGTCACAAGTACAAGTACAGTAAATGAAGCACATATACACTGTGGAACTCAAGCATCGGTAGCTGTGTACTACCTTCCACAGATTTCAAAACTTTTTGAACTGAGTCAACAATCAATCAGAACATTGTTCTTGTCAAAAATGCGTGATGATACCCACTAAAATGTGAAACAAATTGGTGATGTTCCCACATTTGTTTTAGCAGCACAGTATAAATCAGCAGCATGTAAAAGAGTAATCAGACAACAGCACTGACAGAAGTGTTTTGCAGCTCTCCATAAATCTCATGCCTGAACAGAAAATGACAGAGCAGCACCAATAGCAATATCTGCTTTCCAGCTCTGCAGTCCAGATCCAGCAAATGACCGAGGAACCCAAAACAAGACACCAATGAAATTAATGTGCCAAAATCTGAAGGTGTGGAAAGCTTCAAGATCAAAAAGCTTCCTTAAAGTCTCTTTGTAACCTCAGTGGTATTTGGATGTATAAGACAACCCAGTTTCTGACCTTTAAATGTCCTTAATTGCATAATAATTGTATTTACTTAGAGAGGCAGAAGAATTTCAATTTTGGCAATGTCAAACAACTTACAGCTCAACTCATCTGCGTAGCAGGCAATAGTCACCTGAAGGATTTAATCTGGCAAGCATTTCCAGAGGTTGCCTAACACTCACTAGTGAGATTGTACCTCTCACAAACTACTGTATCACCCAACATTTCTTCTACGTTCAGTGAGAGACCCTGGGACACTTAGAACAAGCAGCGTACCCATCCTCTGATTCAAATATTGTAGGCATAGTAGAAAAGTAAAACATGATCTCAGTAAGAATTCTTTCAAAAATTGGGGACAGCTGCCTTCAGGAAAGGGTCCCTGGGCCAAATCTGGATTCCATCAGGGGACAGATAAATAAAAACAAGCTACTGCAATGTGGGATACTCCTGTACTCAAGGCCTTTACCAAGGCTGCCTTGAACTCTGCAAATTTTAAGTACAATGGATGCTACTGGTACACAAGCTAGGGACATAAACGTCTGAAACTTGGATTAAGGTCATTTGCCGTGAGATTTTGGGGTATTGCTGTCCCCTTGGCTGAGGAAGACCTAAGGAAACACAATGTAGTTGTAACATATCAGAATGTGTATTCAGGAGAGAAAGAGAGAGGTAAAGAGAGAGACACACACAGTAAGAAATTACGAAAGAAAAAAAGGTACCTTACCTCACTTTTAAATTGCCTTGCTGTGGCTGTCCATCGTAAATTGACAAAATATCAAAATCCTCCTCGAGGGCAAAAGTATGAAATGACAGTTGTATCCTGTTACGTTCTCCTGTGATAATGATCCATGTGCAGTTGGCATAATTTGGGTAACCATGAGGAAATCCAGGGCTTTCTATAGTACCATTTGGTCCCTGTACTAAACCTCCACAGTTCTGGCCTGAAATAGAAGAAACAAACATATATATTTTGATGTTTTTCCCCTCCCTCAATATATATTCTTACATGAGTAAACTTAATTTTATAATTTTTTTTTAATGATTACAAACACCACATAAAATTGCATTTATACCATTCTTCCCTTTGGATTCAAAACCCCTATTGCTGGATTTTCTGAGACACCTACCATCTTTTGATGCAATCAATAATTATTTGAGGTGATGTAGTATTAACAATGTATGACTTATTCATCCAAATGTGAAATTTAAGCATTAGCCTTGATACCATAAATTCAAAATACTGACAGTTTTAATGCCAAAGAGTGTTCAGAGATTTTTGGTGAATGCCATTTATGAAGTTTTTATATAAATAATAATTATTAGAGTTTTTGCTGTTCTGAAACATACTTTTAACACAGAGAGCAAAATGTAGACACACATTTATTAAGCATTTTGTTGCAAACAACATTAAGATTTTTATACTTCGAAAACAGCAAAATTTCTGGGGTATAAAATTTTTAGTGCCATGTGTATTGTGATCAGGAAAGTGTTAATTTTTTTTTTTAAAGATTCTTAAAAAATAACATTTATTTTTTAAGAATTTTTTTTTATTTTTTAAGTTATTTTTTAAGAATCAGAATTTTTTTTAATTATTTTTTAAGAATCAGAATCCCTGATTCTTATTTTTTTAAGAATCAGGGATTTACTCAGCAGGTGTTATTGTCTGGTTTGTACATCCTACAGACCTTGTGAAGTTGTGTTAGATCTTTAATGGGAAGTCCTCAGCAAGAAACCTTGACTTACAGTGCACACTTGCTAATTTCCTACTTGATTTTGTTAATCCCACACACAATAGTTGTATTGGCTCAGGGCTGAGGAGAACCAGTAATGAAATATTTGAACAGAGAAAAGTTTAAGGACATTCTGTGCACTGTAACGCTTGAATTATTACATGCATTTTAAGCATTTCAGAACAAGCATAATCCCAGCATTTTATTATTATACCTAAACTAGAAAAGTATTTCAGGCTGCAATTTTATTTTCAACTTCCCAGCAGTAGGTCTCTGAAGCTGAATCTTTCAGAACAGTGCTGTCAAATGCTTGTGGGAGGCTTCTAAATCTTAATAAAATGGATTTAATAAAAGGGATTTGCTGCTAAAACTGAAGAACTAATAAGTAATCATTTTCTACTAAATTTCAAATATAACAAATACTCTAATGAAGAGACAAAAGGGCTATAGGGATTCAGGAGGCCTTTAAAGTAAAAAACTTCTCTAGTATATTTACCAATTGATTCACATTACTTTAATAAAACATTGGTATTATTAAACATTCCTGAAGAAGGAATCTATTATACCATGAACTTAGCATGAAAGTTTCAGCTATGTACTGTTCACTGTAACTTGTAAGCATTCTGGCAGATGTTTTGCATTGTACTCCTCATCCTACAACCACAGGGGAAATGTCATGCAAGTGTCACAAGCAATTTAAAATAATTTAATTACTACAGAAATAATGCTCTGAAAACAGAAAAGGAAGATTATAGTGACAGCCCATCACCCTAATAGTCTTAACAAGATACTTCATGTCTCCAACATCCAGAAATTGGTTTGTGTAAATCAAGTACCTCTTGCAAGCTGAGCTGCATAGCAGCTTTCTTACCACTCCGCTGTGAAAGGGTTGCTTTGAAAGAGAAGACCTATCAAGTGCAAGTTATCGATTCCTCTAAAATCTAAGACAGAACTACCTCTTAGGAGTGGAAATTTGTAATTCTGGTGTATAAAGAACTTAATACACCATATGTAATTGCATATGCAAATGTAGCATATTAACTACATTTCTGATTTCCAGGTAGACAAACAAATTAGCTCCTCAGTCTCTTAGGGAACCCTACAGCTGGCTTAACGTGAAAATGAATATTGCTGAGATAGTAAGGGAGCCCTCCTACCCCCAAAATGGTCATAATTCAGCAGTGTCCTTACAGAGGTGCTTGCTACCTACTTGCAGATGTTTTTACAACTGTCAGTGATTGCTCCCAGTTTTTTTCCAACAGGTGTTTTGTACTCCTTATCGTTCAATTCAAGTTATTGTGCATCATTCTCTTGGAAAATAAACAAAGTCTAATGATAAATGAGGCAGCCAACGTTTTATACGTGTTTGACTTAAGCATTTCCTACCACCCATAGCCCTTTCTTTCTCAGTTTGCTTTTGCTCTCCTGTATATATATCCCTCTGGTTCTGAAACTATTCATAAACATGCTGTCTATTCACTTTGTATGCAAGAAACATGAGGCAAAAGAGAACCATAAAGGAAAATGATTACTGCAAAATGCTGTTTAGTTTTGCTCTTAGTTTTATATACATATATATAAATACATACTTATCTACTTAGTGTTCAGTAAAAACCCCAATAAAAATCCTAGAAGAAATTGAATACACAGTTAACTCCTAGAAATGTCATCGCTACACACTGACAGTTGCAAAGAGGATCTCTCTCCTGAACTGAGCAATACTCAAAGAGACTTTAAAAGCTGTGCAGGCGCAGAAAACTGACGTCCTTCTAGGTCTGTCCCTGCCCAGTTAATACATCAAGCATGTTAACAGAGGGGGAAAAAAGGATCAGCTCTTATCTGTATAATACCTGTTTTGTCAATATGAGTAAGTCTAAAACCTTCAGAACTGTCAAATGTTACACCTCTGCCAAGGCGTGAATTCAGCATCAAGTCACCTGAGTGAGATTCAATAGGAG
>NW_010538213.1:0-4748 GCF_000687285.1 Phaethon lepturus | reverse complement strand
AGGAATGAAGAGACCTGTGGGTAACGGGTGGTAGCACATTACACAGGAGTCGGCAATGCCATAGCCCACAGAAAATGCAGTTTCTGATTGCAGAGACACCACAAACCAGTAAGAGGACACTGATGAGATTAATTAAGAACATTTTGTTTCTTATGGGTGCCTTAATAGCAGAAAGTGTCAACAAAGTCCAGGAGATTCAGAAACAAAGCATAAGAACAAGTAAAGAAATGAAACATACCAAAAAGAAAATATTAAAAGAACGTTAATATCAGTAGAGTTTAAGTAGTTCTGCTGGGCTGAATGTAAACACAGGAGAGAATGTAGGATTAATACGACTGAACACATCCTAAAAAGAAGAATTACACATACAATTCCCTTTAGTTCTGGCCCTTGTGTCAAATAAAAAAACAAATGTTGCCATTTTTCGCAAGACATGCAGTCATTGATTGAGTACAATATCAGTACACTAAATTATTGTAATATCAAAGGTGTATTAGACTACCAAAATTTTATTAGTGTGACACCACACCTTTGTTCATATGAATATAAACTGTGCTGCTGGCATTAATTTTCTGTCATATGTTGTCTGTAATAAGATATTTCAGGACAGCTATTTTAACTTTATGATATAAAAAGTGTAAGTGCACTTTTATTTTCCTGGGCCTTTATATGTATCATGACGACGTTTATCACCCCCTCCCACTTACCAGCATCTAATAACTAGAACCAGCAATGTACAGATTCATTGATTTTTTTTTTTTTTTTCCCAAAAAGCAAGCAAAAAAACCCTTCTTTTCTTGCAATTCATAAGATACTCTATGGAAGACTGATATATTTATACATATATACAGATGTATATGTATATGCATACATATAGGTATTTACGTAGAAAGCCATTTTTGCAAGATGTATGTATTTTGAACAAGCAAACTATAAAACATGGCATACCTAACCATAGTGAAGCCAGTGATGCTAAAGATATTTTGAACAATCATGATAATGAAAATGAAGTCACATTTATTCTTCTTGTGACTAACACATTCCATTCTGCAGCTAGAGGAATGCAGCAACTGGTAGCAAGGCTGAGAAGAGATGTCTAGCAAGATCATTATCTCCCCCATTCTTTAAAGCAGATTCTAATACAAGTTACAGTTTTATCAATAAGTTTAATAAGTGAATAAAAACAGCTGTGCTTGGCCAGATCAAAGGCTCATTCAGCTCAGTATATTTTCTGCAACAGCAAGCCAAAGGAGGTACATAGAAAGGACTTTGCCAGAAAACTCCCCTCCCCTTCAAGATCTGCATCTCAGGGATTTCTTAAAAGGAACACATACCAGTAGCCTAGGCTTTCTGTTTAATAGACCTTGATAGATTTCTTTTCCATGAACTCGTCCGGTCATTCTGTGAGTCTATACTAACTTCTAGGATCTTTAATGTATTGTACAGGGAATCCCAAAACATGAAAAACCCTTTTTTCTGTTTGTTCAGCAGCTACTCTCTGTTAGGTTCATTTGATGCCCCGCTAAGTTTCTGTACAGAAGATTCTTATTGATGCTTTCTATGTCACTTACTATCTTATTGACCTTTACCATGTCCTAGCTTTTTTTTTTTTCCAGGTTCAAAAGTTCTACTTTATATAGCTGTTCTTTGTACTAAAGCCATTTTATCACCTTTCTCTGAACCTTTTGCAGCTTTGTTATATCCTTCATGAGATAGGGATACCAGAGCTTCTTGTAATATTGAAAATGTGTACACATCATTTACAGAGTTCTATTTTTAATCCTTTTTTTGTTCTCCTACTAATTTGATCTGTTCTTTTGCTAACGTATTAGCTTGCTTAGGCAAGGCATTGCTTAGGTATTAACTTGACATTCTTATAAGACTATGTATTATAACCAAGATTCTTTTCCTGTAGAATTACAGTGATGCTAGAGCCTGCCATTTTACATGGAAAATTAGAATTTATGATAATGTTTTTTTCCCCTGTAGATTTCTTACAGGTTATACCTATGTGCATCACATCACATTCATCTACTCTGAATTTCATCAACTACTTCAACGCTTCCTTACTTGTCCACATAAGGCCTTTTTTTGAATTCCTCACAATTGGTCCTCATGTTCATTAACTTGTAAGTCCCCATAATCACGGTCACGTCATTGCTTACCCTCTTTTGCAGATCATTTCTGACTGTGCTGAACAACACAGATGCCAGCACAAATATCTCTGGGATACCATGGTGACTCCCTCCATTGAAAAAAAACTGGCTATTTTCTCCTACCCCTGAGGCACAACTTTTAGTCAACATTTTAGCAACGTACAGACTTACTTATGCCATACCCAATTTGTCTCCTTTACAGTCTTTACTGGTGGGCCTTTTTCAATGTCTTTTGGAAATTCTAATCACCTTCATCCATGTTCAGGCTGACTCATTCAGAGAACTCGAACAGGTTTGAAAAACATATAATTTTAAAATAAAAACTTAATTCTTCAATATATCATATTTAAGCATCTGTCAATTACCTTCTTCAAGACAGTTTCCTAACACAACTTTCAGGTATTCCAGCATTTAGTTCCTTAACTCACCTCGGTCATTTTTAAATATGGGTGTGTCTATTGCTCTCTACAGTTACCTGAAAGGGGGTTGTGATGAGGTCGATGTTGGTCCCTTCTCCCAAGTAACTAGCAATAGAACGAGAGGAAATGGCCTCAAGTTGCACCAGGGGAGGTTTAGATTGGATATTAGGAAAAATTTCTTTACTGAGAGAGTTGCCAAGCATTGGCACAGGCTGCCCAGGGAGGTGGTGGAGTCACCATCTCTGGAAGTGTTCAAAAAACATTTGAACAGAAAGACATGACACTTCAGGACATGGTTTAGTGGGCATGGTGGTGTTGGGTTGGTGGTTGGACTTGATGATTTTGAAGGTCTTTTCTAACCTTAATGATTCTGTGATTCTGTCTCAGATGAATTGAAGCTGGAGATCACATTAGCAGTGCAACATTTTTTTTCCTTGATTGTCTTTTAAATTCTGGATAACACGTGGTGCTTGTGACATTGCTTTTTAATTTGTCAGTTTGTTTCATAACCTGTTCTATCAACTTTTCAACTTTAAACAGATGCACTGAGGAATTTTCCACATAGAATAGTTCAGGCATAGGAATTACAAAACATATGTATTTTTTTCTACCTTCATTAATCTTCCCTTTATATTCTGAATATCCACAGGCCCAACAGGGCTCACTTGCAGGCTATTTGTTCCAGCTGTGTTCAAAAGAGGAATAATTTTTAGTTTTACCATGTTGGCCTGCAATGGTCTTGGACATTAATGTTTTATTTCCAGGAAAGCCTTCAGAGAGTGTGCAGCAGCCCTAAATCTTACTGGGATCTTGGTGATACACATGCCTTCACCTACCTTGCCTTGGGATTAGCTACCTCTGCACAAAATATCATTAATCACCTTCTTTGCATGTATAGCAGGATGAATCCCTGACTCCATCATCTCTCTTTTATTCCTATTTGTTAAGCCTTTATTACAAGAGTCAATGGTTCGAGCCCTCACAGATTTTAAATTATCTCTCTTCACAGAAGATTCAAATGCACATCTCTCACATCCCCAGAGCACCTCAGGCTTGCAGTTATGACTCCTCTAACTCATGTACATGCACACTTGCAGGTACTTTGGTACTGCAGTATGTATTATCCACAACTTAAATGACTTTGAGCAGAAAAGCTCGTAACAGCAACAGTTTGCAAATACAACTTTTAACAAGAAAGGTTAAAAAAATATTCCTGATAATGCAAATATGTGTTATACTTACATAGAACAAAAAAAAATTTCCTCTTGAACTACAACAGGTAACTACAAATTTAAATTGTTGCCACTATCAACCGAGATGGTGGAGCAGTAGATAGCTGTAAGACATAAATAGGTGGTTGCATACCTTGTTGCAACCACCCCTTTTTCTTTTGTTTTGCATTTCAATAGGCTGCTTTCACTGACATCACCTATAAGCTCCAGGCACTTCCTGCCCCTGCTGAAGCCTGCAGGCCCACACCAACCCCTGCTGACGACTGGTTGTGTTCTGCACTGGGATTTTATTGATTCTTCTTCATTAGTATATCCCGAAGCCATCTTCTGACAGTATTACTACCCAATAAAACTGTTGTTTCCTAAATTAACTTTAATCAAGAACAGAAATGTCAAATGGCCAGAGAGGCAAAGGCGCTATTTACTGAGAACTGTTTTAAACAGAATTTGGCTACTTCAAGCATCCTTTAAAAATCAATTATTAAGTAAACTTCACAACACCTTTAAAAGGCACTTTCCAAGTAATTAATTAAATCAGAAAGTACCAAGTTCCTTTTAATTTAGGTGTCACTGAAGATTTATTCACAACAGCAAGCCACCATTTTTGCTGGTAAAACTGAAGTATGCCCAGACTGGCAGTGACAGCACAAAGGTCTTATGAAGTGGCCACCTACACCATGCTAGCATGTGCTTATACTGTGTCCAGCATTGTCTTCCAACGTCAGGGAGAATTAGCACTGCAAAGCTTCAATACTACAGATATTTAAATATAATCAAGACAGTCCCAGCCCAATGTGAAAGGAGAACATGTAAATTTACTCATGATGTTATGTTTTTGCAAGACCCAGGCAAAAATATTTCAAGAGAATTAGTGAGCAATTGTTTAAAACTTGTTTAATCTCAAATAATTAATAATAGAATCACAGAATCATTAAGGTTGG
>NW_010538212.1:10404-10763 GCF_000687285.1 Phaethon lepturus | reverse complement strand
TTGTGATTCTCTTGTTCCTTCCCTCAAGGTTTCTGGCCTTGTTAACTGCTCACAGAGTCTAAACAATACCCCCAGCTTCATTCCTTGCATACTTTCAACACAGGAATGTACCTGCACTGTCGAGGGCTTCTCTATGGGTCACACGCTTTGAGGTGCTCCAGAATGACCTCATGCACAGCCACTGATGCTTCAAGGTGTACCTGCTGCAGCATGGATGTATATCCTTGTGCCGCAATCCGATCAGAGGTATACCTGCTGTGGCACAGACATAACCCCATGGCCACATATGCTTCAAGATATACCTGCTCTGGCATGGGCTTGTCCATGGCCACAGATGCTTCAGGGGGTCCTGCTCCCAT
>NW_010538212.1:5774-10389 GCF_000687285.1 Phaethon lepturus | reverse complement strand
CTGGAGTTCCAGCCTGTCCAGTACAGCAGCACAGAAGCAGCAGCAATGCTCTGGCCAGCTGCCAGCCCAGGCACATTGCCATTGCTGTTATCAAAATGTTCCCAGGCACAGCAGAGTAACATGATAAGCACTACAGCAGTATGTAAAGCAGCGAAAGCAAAAAAGCAGCCACTAATGAGCACTAGACTCTAATATACAGTAAGGCAAGCAAGCCTCATGGCAAGCACAAGAGCCTGCCAGTTAATAGCTAAACAGCAGTAACAGCTATAATTTTCATCTAGCACATTCCAATCAAATCTGTCATTACCTCAAACCCTTCAAGCCCCACATTAGGCGCCAAAAAGGTCTATCGTGGTTTAACCCCAGCCAGAAACTAAGCACCACACAGCTGCTCACTCACTCCCCCAAGGTGGGACGGGGGAGTGAATCGGAAGGGTAAAAATGAGAAAACTCTTGGTTTGAGATAAAGACAGTTTAATAGGTAAAGCAAAAGCCGCATACACAAGCAAAGCAGAACAAAGAATTCATTCACTACTCCCCATCGACAGGCAGTGTTCAGCCATCTCCAGGAAAGCAGGGCTCCATCACGCGTAACAGTTCATTGGGAAGACAAACTCCATAACTCTGAATGTCCCCCCAGCCCTTCCTCCTTCTTTGCCCCAGCTTTATGAACTGGGCATGACATCATATGGTATGGAATATCCCTTTGGCCAGCCTGGGTCAGCTGTCCTGGCTGTGTCCCCTCCCAGCTTCCCGTGTACCCTCAGCCTTCTCACTGGCAGGCCAGCATGAAAAGCCAGAAAGTCCTTGACTGCTTAGCAACAACTGAAAACACCAGTACATTATCAACATTTTTTCCTCCCAAATCCAAAACATAGCCTCACACTAGCTTCTATGAAGAAAATTAACTCTATCCCAGCTGAAACCAGGACAGTCATTTAATCAGAACAGATATTAGATATTTGACAGGCAGATCAGCTTCTGCTGCTTCTTGGATGGTCAATAAAGTAAAAAGCTCGTTTGACTTTGCCACGCCACTATTCGTAGTGGATATCTGAAGAAGAGAGCCCAATAACAGCCAGGGTGTCTGAAGTCTCTCATTGCTGGCTTTAAAGATCATATAAAAAAAAGTTCTCCTTGTAGTGGTGTGATAACTGAGGATATCTGTCTATATAGTCTATGCATTTTGATTGACAGTATGCAGCTGTTGCTATTCCTTTGAAATTGGCTGTATTGTGTATTGAAGACAACACTGAAGGGAAGATAAGCTGGGTTGAGAAGCACTGCTGTACCATCTTCTGTCCCTGTGAACATGCCTCTCCTTCTGTTGACTGTACCTGAGGGGTAATCTTCCCATATCCTTTGTTTCTCTCAGGGTAGGACTGAGAGACTTGATCCATGTCTGTAAACTTTTTTGAGAGGAAAACTTTCTTTCCTTGAAAGAAAAATGTAGAAACATTGTGCATGAAGTCCCACCACATAGTGCATTTGATTATATTTTACAAAAGTAATAAATAATTAGGATAGAATAAAAATTCTAAAACAGGTTTTTAATCTATGGGAAGATATAAAAAGATTTGCACTAAAACATGGCAGAAAACAAGCAACACTGACATTTTTGAATTCTCATGCCTTTGCCTCAAAATAAAAATGTGTTCATTAGAAACTTTTTGAGAAATTATAAGTGGGACTGCAGTAATGAAGGTAACAGAGGACAATTAGCTGGGATAGAGGAAATGCAGTCTTTGTCAGGCTGATTCACTGATCCCACACAAGCACCCTCATCACTGGTCTCTATAGTCAGTTCCTTGTGAGAGCTTTCCATTTTGACAAGACAATGAAAAATTCATTGGACTACAAGGCTTGATTCAGTAGCCTTTTGATCCAGGTTCCAACTTCAATAGTAGAAAACATCCTAATGAAAATTTTGTCAAACTGCCAAAAATTGTCTTTTTAGTAAAGTCTTCTAGTCCACTCATTATATTATTGCACTGCATTACACAATCCCCTCCAAAGTGCACAAGTGGTTTGAGTTATATGTTTCTGAGCGCCAAAGGAAAGACATTTCTCTGAGTAGTCATTGAAATGGAAAGAAGTCAAACAACAGAGGAATAAAAAACCCCCAAAGTTCAGCCAGAATTCCATTTGTTCACAGAAGAAAAAAAATGTCCTTCTTCATTACCTTATATTGGTTGCTGAGCAGTATATCTCACTGAATACTTGGTGTTTGAGGAGCAGCACTCTTCCTTTTCAGAATGCATAAACTCTCATGTTCTCAAATGTTTAACCACAACACTACAGGAAAGCTTTTTCCCTGTTTCTAACTATTGAAACACAACACAGTGAACTCACAAATAAGATGACATTCTGAAGTGTTATGCAGCTGCTTCTAGTTCTTTTATGTAAATAACTGATAACAATGAGTCAGATCTTCCCCTTCAATTCAAAGTCAACAATAGAAGGGATATAAACTTTGATAGTTACTGGATTTGTGATGTTTACATTTCTGAAATCTCTTTTTCCCTGAAAAGTCAGAAATTAAACCTTTTTTTTCCAGAAGTCTTTTTTTCCAGAGTTGGTTTTTCATCTAAGTGTCTGTATTTTGAGGTTTTGTGCATAGGAGGAGATACATACAAGAAGTCTACAACTAGAATAGACTACTTTTGACTCACTCAAATGGTCGGTTAATTTCATGTTTTACACATTTAAGGTCTACATCTAAGTAGAATTCGAGTGAGAAAATACATTTCTTTGTGTTGTCCCCTTTTCAGACATTGCACATATGAGAATGGTGAAGTGACTGGATCCATAGTGTGTGTTTGGTGACTGTTTTTTTTATCCCAAAATGGGTTCTACCACCCAGTGTGCAGAGAGCCGAAAAACACAGAGTTGAGATATTTGCTTTTACTCCAAATCTGTGCAGAGTGGGGTGCTAGGTGGTAGATCCACAAAGCTAGCACACCTTGGTTAACACATGGAAAATATTTATACATTTCAAGCAACAGTTATCAGTATTTTTGCAAGTTTGCTTAGTCACCCTTGTTCCTATTGGTTCTTGCAAGCCTCGTCTCCACTTAAAGTCAGTGAGGAAGGTCACAGCATCCTTTTTTACTGCGCATGCTCAATGAGGAAGGGACTTCTGTGGGTAGGGGGCTTTGCTTACCCAAGGGTGTTTTTTTACTATGTTAATTAGATGTTAATTAGGATAGTTCACTTTATGGTTATCTTGATCCTTCCCTCAAGGTTGCGCCTTGTTACCTACTCACAGAGACTAAACAATACCCTCATCTTTATTCCTCCCAAACCTCCAACAGATCCCCCCTTTGAGACTTAGATAAATAATATTTCAAATAAGTCTCACTTTCATTCTAAAGTCTCCATCCTTGGGAAGCTTCAGAATTTTCCAAAATTGCTCTTTGGTTCCTTCCCATTGCCATATGACTCATCGGAATTTTTCTCTATCCTTCATAGGGATGTTTTCAGGTCTGAGGAGTTTATTTTCCTCTGTCATGACCATGCATACCCTGGCTGATTGCATTAGAGCTATTTGTTTCATCATGAGCCAAACCTTAAAGTACAATATGATGATAAGCAATAAACATAAACATGTTAGTGACAACAAGAACACAACGGGATGTAGCATGAGATTAAGAATGCTGGTTGCTGTTGGTGACCATCCGAGGAGGGCTTCCCACCATCTATGTTCTCCATCTTTCTTCATTCAGTCCAAAACACAACGTATCTCTTCTGTATCATGGTAAATGGTGATTAAAGTCCTTTGTCCATCACTCCAGACGTGTTCCAGCAACTGGCGTAGATCATTACGTTGTAGAAGTTTTTTTACCAGCATGAGATTCATCCCAATGGGAGTAGGCAATAAATTTTTAACTAAAGTATAATTGAATTGTAACAGCTGATAAGACGTAATAGGGGATGAATAGTTGAAATCACATCCTATAATGTTAATGAAGTTACAAACACAAGTATTTACAGTGATATTATCCCCAACTGAAAAACTACAAAGGGTTCTTATACATACACATCCCTTCTGAAATATATATATAAGTACAGTTCCAGGGATCTCTTCTGGATGTGTCTCAAAGTGACAAACATTTTGCTCAATGTCAAGGCAAATGTCCTGAGCTTTAATGGTGTTACTTTCGCAAATGAAACCCTCTTGTTCCTGTACCACACATGCATGTTTCAACAGCCTGACATTTCTCATTGCTTCATTGGGCCCATACTCTATGCTCCAATGGATAGAGTACAGTCCTGTTGTGATTTAATCATAACACAATGATCAGGTATAGTTTTTACTGATGCATTCTGTATGTTTAAGACAAAAGCCGTGGCTTTATTATTGATAAGATTATAAGTGAAATTAACTAGATACCACTACGACTGGAATTCTCTTTCAAATTTGATTGCGTTTTCCCAGATTATTTTCTGAATTTCAGTGGGAAAGGTGCCATCTTCTCCTTCTCTTACAATTGCTGCTATTGTAGATTGCACCCACAGTTGAGCTTGGATGCAAGTAAGAGCCAGAGAAATATTACTTTGGGCTATGCCAAGTGCATCTAGGATTAATTGGTGATCCTTTTCAGAAACTCTTTCC
>NW_010538212.1:1802-5753 GCF_000687285.1 Phaethon lepturus | reverse complement strand
CCACGGAGGCAGTACATCAGGTAAGAGCAATTGATGAGTTCCTAAAGCTGATAGGGAGGACCGTAATGGATGTCCTAGTTTTAGATCATGTGCGGCCGCACTAAGTTTGTTTGCAAGTATTTCAGCATTTATGCTGTTTAAGACTCCCAATCCTGTCCCTAAGGTACCAGTTACATCGCTCCTTGCTCTTTTTGAAGGGGTAAGGGACCATTCACGTAACCATGCTAACCACCCTGCATAAGATGTACTTACAAATGGTGAACAGGTTGGTTTAACTGCAGAGATATTAATCTGCACTGATAGTTCTACTCGTTTGAGGGACCATGATGGGTTAAACATCACTTGCTGTTGTCCGACATATCTGATTGCATATGGTCCAATTTCAGAGATCAATGGGTATGTAGTTTGGGTGGTTGTATAAGTAATTGAGTAGGAAATAGATCAATAGGCAATCGGGGTAACTGTTGGAGTAGTATGAGGTTTAGGGGTAAGTGTTAGCATGATCTTTAAGGATAGTCCATTTCCATTACCTTTCCGTGTATCTACCCGTAAGCATACTACCGTCAGAGTTGTGTCATTGAAGAAGAAGCTGACATTACAGTAGCAGTGTGAGAAGCAGCTTTTCCTTTCCTTTGTTTGTGTTTGATTTGTCATTTTGATTATTACAGAGATATGTCCCTTTAGATAGTTTGTCACATTACATCCAATAGAGATTCTATCACCTGGCTGGTGTAACAGAAATGAGGTACCTATTTGTTTTTGTCATTGTATGCTTACTAGTGATTGTCAATGTAAGATTCTGTATTGGCTTTCCCATTGTTCCGGTGTTTCCATCAACTCTGATCACATATGGTGTAGAGTGTCTGATTAGCAGTGAGAGTAGGATCACTTTCATTAATATTCTTATTGCCATTGTGATTTAGTTTGAAAAGATCAGTGTTACCATAAACCATATTATAACTATAAACAGTTTGTTAGCCCATAGAGTTTTTAGAAAGTCTTAGCGTTAGTGCTCCCATTGGTACAGGTGTCCACTGTTCCTCTGGTGGAGCTCCCTTCACTCTCGTGTAGTGGATCCAGGAGCTGATCTCTTCCACTTTTACTGTAGTGTATGTGGTCAAGAGCACAAGGTAAGGTCCCTTCCACTTTTCTTTTAGTGGTTCATCCTTCCAGGTCCGGATGTAAACCTATCTCTGGGCTTGAAGTTATGCACAGGAGAGTCCAAGAGAAGTGGGGCCTGCTGGTTGAGATACCTGTGCAAAGAGGATAATACCTGCGAGAGAGATAACAAATAATCCTTCAAAATTCCTTCACCCCTGATGTGTATCTGATCACTCCAACTACCCATCTCATTGACAGGATACGGGTTTCCATATAATTTCAAAGGGGCTTATCCCTTCTCTCACTCGGGGAGTAAGTTTAATCCTCATTAGGGCAATTGGTAGGATATCTACCCATTTAAGATGGGTTTCTTGACAGTTTGGAAGGGTCTGATTCATTCTTTCTACCTACCCACTAGACTATGTTCTCCAAGGGTTATGTAGAGCCCTTTTCAGTTGGAGGAATCTCGACACTCCTTGGACTCCTTTATTTCTGAAATAAAATTAGGTCCATTATCGGAGAATAAGCCCTCAGGGATTCCAAATCAAGGAATTATTTCTTTTAGTAAAATGTTAATGACTTCCCTAGCTCAATTGTTATGGCAAGGGAAAGCTTCGGGCCACCCAGAGAATGTGTCTGCTAAAACAAGTAGATATTTGTATTGCCCACATTTTGGTAAATCTTTTTGCCAGTTCTCCCTGGGGGCTATTCCCCTTTTTACTTCACCCATTGGTGGCTTTATTTAAATCTTAGGGTTTTTTGTGCAGCAGGTCTGACACCTTCTTACTATTAGGTCAGCACTTGATTGCATTTTTGGCCCTATAGCATATCTCCTGACACTGCTTATCATAGTTTCACCTCCCATATGAGTTTCTTCATGTAGCTTTTTAAGGAGGACTACATTTTGGCCATAGCGAGAACTTTTTGGTTCGGAGTGGTCCACCATCCTTCCATATTCTTTGTACACTTCAATTTTTCTGCTAATTCATCTTTTTTTTGAATACCGAGGGGGTTTTATATCAGTCTTTCTGCTAGGTATCAAAGCTCTGATTATCTTCTCATGTAAGGCAGCCCTTTTTGTCACTCTCCTGTTTCCCTGAATTATTTCTTCTTGTCCTTTTTGATGGGCTCTGCAGGGAATTATTGCCACTTCTTTTGGCTCTAGTATGGCCTGAAGCAAATTTAAGATCTCTTGTCCATGTTTTATACTGCTCCATGAGAGTGTGCAACTCCCAAAGTGTACTTGGAGTCTGTATATATTGATTCCTTGATTTTTTTCCAATTTCTAGTGCCCTTGTAAGAGCAACTACTTCGGCTTTTTGTGCCGAGGTGTGAGGGGGTAAGGGTTTGGCCGCTATTTCCTCCCGTAAGGTGACCACTGCATAGCCAGCTTTTATTTCTCCATTCCGTATAAAGCTGCTGGCATCTGTAAATAGTTCTAAATCTGCATTTTTCAATGGCTCATCTCTCAGGTCTGGCCTGCTTGCATAAACATGTTCGATAGTTGCTAAACAGTCATGTTGTAAACGTTCCTGTTCCGCCACCGGCAAAAAAGTGGAAGGGTTTAGAGTTGATTCAGCACTTAGGGTGACATCTTCTTGATCTATTAATGTGGCTTGGAATTTGGTCAGTCGGTTTGGAGAAATCCAGTGGTGTCCTTTTTTGTTTAAAATAGCCACCACTGCATGTGGGACTAGTATTGTTATTGGTTGTCCCAAGGTGAGCCTCCAGGCTTCCTGAATTAACAGCACAGTGGCGGCTACAGCCTGAAGACAAGCTGGCCAGCCTTTATTCACTTCATCCAATTGTTTTGAAAAATAGGCTACTGGCCTTTTCCAGCTTGCGAGCATCTAAGTCATCACCCCCGAGGCCACTTGTTGTCTCTCATGTACATATAACTGAAAAGTTTTTGTCAGATCAGGGAGGCCTAAGGCTGGGACTTCCATTAATTTTCTTTTAATTTCATCAAAACTGCTCCGGCACTCTGGAGTCCATTCTAACAACTCCCCTGGACCTTTTGTGGCTGCATATAAAGGTTTTGGCTATGAGTCCAAAATTGGGGATCCATATTTGGCAGAATTTGACCATTCCCAGAAACCTCCTGAATTGTTTTTTTTTGCTTTTGGTACTGCTATTTGGTATATAGCCACCTTCCTTTCTTCCCCTAATGTTCGTTGTCCTGTTGATATATTAAAAACAAGGTATTGGACTTCCTTCCTCACAATTTGGGCCTTTTTCTTTGAGACCTGGTATCCAGCCAGTCCCTGAAAGTTTAGCAGGCTTACCGTAGCTTCTGTACAAACTTGTTGAGTGTCAGCTCCAATCAAGATATCATCCACATACTGTAAAAGAGTAACATCATCATTATTAGGTCGACATTGTTCTAATTCTTTAGCCAGTACTTCACCAAACAAAGTGGGACTATTTTTAAATCCCTGGGGAAGAAGAGTCCAAAACAATTGCCCTTTCCTTACAGTAGTCAGATTCTCCCATTCAAAGGTGAAGAGTGTTTGGCTTTGTTCATCCACTGGAATGCAGAAAAAGGCATCTTTTAAGTCTAGCACTGTAAAATAGGCACGGTTCCCTGGTATAGATGTCAGTAGGGTATAAGGGTTAGGCACTGTAGGGTATATATCTTTGGTTATCCAATTTATAGGGTAAGGGGCATTCTGGCATGTATAGAAACACATTAATTAATTTAGTTCTCCCAATCATGCATTCCATTGGTTTTAAAATTGGCCTTAATGTTCTTTTTCCTGTTGCTCCAACAATAGGTATAGTTACTTTACTTAAAGGTCCTTTACAACTTGTGACTACTGAATGAGAGACCCCACTGTCAATTAAAAAATC
>NW_010538212.1:1206-1477 GCF_000687285.1 Phaethon lepturus | reverse complement strand
TGTCCTCGCCCCTGTTAGGATCCCACTCTGTATCTTTTCCAGTAGGCAAAGAATCCCCAGGGTCCTCCTGTCTATTTCTTTTCTCACCTTCTTCCCTGGCTTTTTATTACCATTCTTTTTTCCTTTGCTGTAAAGAAAGTATTTAATAATGCTTGTACATCTCCCCAACTAGGACTGTGAGTCAGCGTTAGAGTCTCTAAAAGTTGGTGCATTCCTTCAGGATTTTCTCTATATAAACCAACAAATTGTTGCCAATTTAACAGGTCAGAGG
>NW_010538212.1:0-451 GCF_000687285.1 Phaethon lepturus | reverse complement strand
ACAGCCCATTTTCCCAAGTCGATGACAAAACAACATTAACTGCAGTATAATATTAAAATGTAAAGACCCATTTTCCAGCCATCGTTCACCATCATCCAATTTGTTATTTAGCCACCATTGATTACAGTATCTTTTCATTTTATCTTTAGTCATCAGATCACCTCCAAACTTATTCCAGTTTTTCAAAATACACCCCAAAGGGCTACAGGGAAGAATCGCGGATTGGTTTGATCCCATTTTGCCAATTGTTTCCTATATTTATACCTTGTTCTCACACTCTGCAAGGCGCCCCCCTGGTACCGAGCTTCAGCGTGTGAAGAATGTACCCTTATGCACCCTCAGCTCTGCTGACCCCACTGGTCAATTAAGGCACCCCTTGCTGGTGTCCATGGGTGGCTTTATGCGCATGCGACTTTATACCCTTTCCATGAAAATAATTAAATTTTAATAC